>NC_086451.1:203144707-203444707 GCF_028390025.1 Pseudophryne corroboree
ATGTATGTGTGTGTGTGTGTGTGTGTGTGTGTGTGTGTCAGGTGCTGCGCGTATAGTTGTGTGTGTCAGGTGCTGCGCGTGTATGTGTGTGTCTGGTACTGCATTTGTATACGTCAGCTGCCGCGTGTGTGTCAGGTGTTGAACATGTATGTGGGTGTGAGTGTCAGGTGCTGCGCATGTGTGTGTGTGTGTGTGTGTGTCAGGAGCTGCACGTATATGTGTGTGTGTGTGTGTGTGTGTCAGGTGCTGCACATGTATATGTGTTTGTTAAATGCTATGTCTGTGTATATGTGCATGTGTGCCAGGTGCTGCGTAAATGCTACGTGTGTGTGTGTGTGTTTCAGGTGCTATGCATATATATGATTGTTTCAGGTGCTGCATGTATATATGTGTGTCAGGTGCTGTGCATGTATGTGTCTGTGTCAGTGCTGCACATGTATGTGTGTGTGTCGGGTGCTGCGCGTATATTTGTGTGTGTCAGGTGCTGCGCGTGTATGTGTGTGTCTGGTGCGCATGTATGTATGTGTTAGCTGGCGCGTGTGTCAGGTGTTGAACGTGTATGTGGGTGTGAATGTCAGGTGCTGCGCATGTGTGGTGCCGCGCGTGTACGTGTGTGTGTGTGGTGCCGCATGTGTGTGTCAGTCAGGTGTCGCGCGTGTATGTATACATGTGTGTCAGTTGTGTAAGGTACCACGTGTTTGTGCCAGGTGCTGCGCATGTATATGTGTGTTAAATGCTACATGCATATATATGCGTGTGTGCCAAGTACTGCGTGTGTATATTAGTGCATCTGATGCTGTGCCTGTACGTGTGTGTGTGTGTATGCATCAGCTGCCGCGCGCGGGTGTGTCAGGTTTGTGCGTGTATATATGTGTGTGTAAGGTGTTGCGCATGTATGTGTGTGTCAGGTGCTGCGAATGTATGTGTCTGTGTCAGGTGCTGTGCATGTATGTGTGTGTGTGTGTGTGTGTCAGGTGCTGCACGTATAGTTGTGTGTGTCAGGTGCTGCGCGTGTATGTGTGTGTCTGGTACTGCATTTGTATACGTCAGCTGACGCGTGTGTGTCAGGTGTTGAACATGTATGTGGGTGTGAGTGTCAGGTGCTGCGCATGTATGTGTGTGTGTGTGTGTGTGTGTGTGTGTGTATCAGGAGCTGCACATGTATGTGTGTGTGTGTGTGTGTGTGTGTGTGTGTGTGTGTCAGGTGCTGCACATGTATATGTGTTTGTTAAATGCTATGTCTGTGTATATGTGCATGTGTGCCAGGTGCTGCGTAAATGCTACGTGTGTGTGTGTGTTTCAGGTGCTATGCATATATATGATTGTTTCAGGTGCTGCGTGTATATATGTGTGTCAGGTGCTGTGCATGTATGTGTCTGTGTCAGTGCTGCACATGTATGTGTGTGTGTCGGGTGCTGTGCGTATATTTGTGTGTGTCAGGTGCTGCGCGTGTATGTGTGTGTATGGTGCGCATGTATGTATGTGTCTGGTGCTGCGTTTGTATGCGTCAGCTGGCGCGTGTGTCAGGTGTTGAACGTGTATGTGGGTGTGAATGTCAGGTGCTGCGCATGTGTGGTGCCGCGCGTGTACGTGTGTGTGTGTGGTGCCGCATGTGTGTGTCAGTCAGGTGTCGTGCGTGTATGTATACATGTGTGTCAGTTGTGTAAGGTACCACGTGTTTGTGCCAGGTGCTGCGCATGTATATGTGTGTTAAATGCTACATGCATATATATGCGTGTGTGCCAAGTACTGCGTGTGTATATTAGTGCATCTGATGCTGTGCCTGTACGTGTGTGTGTGTGTATGCATCAGTTGCCGCGCGCGGGTGTTTCAGGTGTTGTGCGTGTATATATGTGTGTGTAAGGTGTTGCGCATGTATGTGTGTGTCAGGTGCTGCGAATGCATGTGTCTGTGTCAGGTGCTGTGCATGTATGTGTGTGTGTGTGTGTGTGTGTCAGGTGCTGCGCGTGTATGTGTGTGTCGGGTACTGCATTTGTATACGTCAGCTGCCGCGTGTGTGTCAGGTGTTGAACATGTATGTGGGTGTGAGTGTCAGGTGCTGCGCATGTATGTGTGTGTGTGTGTGTGTGTGTGTGTGTGTCAGGTGCTGCATGTGTATGTGTGTGTGTCAGGTGCTGCGCGTTTATATGTGTGTGTGGCAGGGGCTGCGCGTGTATATGTGTGTGTAAGGTGCTGCGAATGTATATGTGTGTGTCAGGTGCTGCATGTGTATATGTATGTGAGTGGCAGGTGCTACGCGCGTGTGTGTGTGTGTGTGTGTGTGTGTGTGTGTGTGTGTGTGTGTGTGTGTGTGTGCGTGGCAGGTGCGCGTGTATATGTGTGTGTGAGGTGCTGCAAGTGTATGTGTGTGTGTGTGTGTGTGTTAAATGCCACGTGTATATATGTGTCAGGTGCTGCCTGTGTATGTGTGTGTCAGGTGCTATGTGTCTGTGTGTGTCTCAGGTGCTACATGTCTGTGTGTCAGGCGCTGCATGTTTATATTAGTGTGTCAGCTGTTGCATGCATTTGTGTGTGTCAGGTGTTGCGCATGTATATGTGTGTGTGTCAGGTGTTGCGCGTGTATATGTGTGTGTTTCAGGTGTTGCACGTCTACAGTATGTGTGTGTCAGGTGCTGCGCGTGTATATGTGAGTGTCAGGTGTTGCATGTGTATATGTGTGTGTTAGGTGCTGCTCATGTATGTGAGTGTGTGTCAGGTGCTGCGAGTATATGTGTGTGTGTGTGTGTGTGTGTGTGTGTGTGTGTGTCAGGTGTTGTGAGTATATATGTGTGTGTGAGAGTCAGGTGCTGTGAGTGTATATGTGTGTTAGGTTCTGTGCGTGTTAAATGCCGTGTGTGTGTGTTTCAGTTGCTGCATGTGTATATTAGTGTGTCTGATGTTGTGCTTGTGTGTATATGTGTGTCAGGTGCTGCGTGTGTGTTAAATGCCGCTCCCCCCCCCCCCCCACACACACACATTCAGAGCTCTCTGGATCTGCTCTCACTCCTGAGGCGCGCTGTCTTCCACAGATGCTAGCACGTTGTCTTTCCCCTGCCTGTCATCGGCTCTGCTGTAAGTGTTCTTCCACGACTCCAGTCAGGATGCACTGCTTGTATGACCGCAGATCAGTGGTTCTCCTCACACCCCTATATAAAATATATATATATATATATATATATATATATATATAGATATATATATATATATAGATATATATATATATATATATATATATATATATACAGGTTGAGTATCCCTTATCCAAAATGCTTGGGACCAGAGGTATTTTGGATATCGGATTTTCCCGTATTTTGGAATAATTGCACACCATAATGAGATATCATGGTGATGGGACTCTAGTCTAAGCACAGAATACATTTCTGTTTCATATACACCTTATACACACAGCCTGAAGGTCATTTTAGACAATATTTTTAATAACTTTGTGCATTAAACAAAGTGTGTGTACATTCACACAATTCATTTATGTTTCATATACACCTTATACACACAGCCTGAAGGTCATTTAATACAATATTTTTAATTACTTTGTGTATTAAACAAAGTTTGTTTACATTGAGCCATCAGAAAACAAAGGTTTCACTATCTCAGTCTCACTCAAAAAATTCCGTATTTCGGAATATTCCGTATTTCGGAATATTTGGATATGGGATACTCAACCTGTACATATATGTACCTTACACTTCTTTTTCACTTCTCACGCCTTGACAAAGGGGTTGGATACCCCGAAACGTTGGTGAAACATGCCGTGATTTTTCTCAAATACACATCGCTTGTTGTAAGACCTCGAGTGCCGCAGTATTTTTCCATTTTATTACAAGTTACTTACTGAGGGCACCGTGGCGCATGAGTTACCAGAGGAGTGCCGGGCTGTATTGTATTATATATATATATATATAGTGGACAGCGAAACTCAGGGCACAGGGGACTGTACTAAAGGGGGCAACAAGCAAGGTACAGGGGACTGGACGGGGGGCAGCACGCAGAGCACAGGACTGTATGGGGGATCAACACTCAGGGCACAGGGGACTATACAGGGTGATGACACATAGGGCGCAGGGGACTATACAGTAGGGTAATGCACAGGGCACATGGGACTATACAGGGGGGTAATACACAGGGCACAGGGGACTGTATAGTGGGCGAAACACAGGGTGCAGGGGACGGTTAGGGAGGGGTGTCACGCAAGGTGCAGGGGACTGTATGGGGAAGGGCGCAACACGTAGGGTGCAGGGACTTACGGGGGGGGACACGCAGAGGACTGTAAGGGTGGGGGGTGACATGCAGGGTGCAGGGGACTGTACAGGGGGGGACAACACGTGGGGCACGGGACTGTATGGGGAGGCGGTACGCAGGGGACTGTATGGGGGGTGACACGCAGGGTGCAGGGGACTGTACAGTGGAGCAGGGCGCAGGGGATTGTACGGGGGGCGACACACAGAGGACTGAGGGGGTAGGGCAACATGCAGGACGCAGGGGACTGTACAGGGTGGTGACACGCAGGTGCAGGGGACAGTACCGGGTGTAAGCAACATGCTGGGTGCAGGGGACTGTACTGAGGGGGTCAACACGCAGGGTGCAGGAGCCTGTTCAGTGAGGGCAACATGCAGGACGCAGAGAACTGTACAGGGGGGGGGCGACAGACAGGGTGCAGGGGACTGTACGAGTGCGGGGGCAACATACACGGGAATGTACAGGGGTAGGGCGACATGCAAGGGACTGTACGGGGGTGGGTGTTTGACTTGAAGGGAGCAGGGGACGGTACCGGGGTAAAGCAACACGCATGGGACTGTACTAAAGGGGGGCGACATGCAAGGCACAGGGGATTGTACGGGGGGTGACACACAGGGTGCCGGGGGACAGTACTGGGGGAAAGCGACACTCAGGGAGCAGGGGACTGTACTGAAGGGGGGACTGTACAGGGGAGTGGCATGCAGGGCGCAGGGCACTGTGCGGGGGTGACACGCAGGGCACATGGAACTGTACATGGGGCAACACGGAGGGCGCAGGCGATTTTACAGGGAGGGGGGAAACGCAGGGCACATGGGGACTATATGGGGGAGGTGACACGCAGAGCATAGGGGACTGTACGGGAGGTGACAAGCAGGGCTCAGGGTACTGTACGGGGTGGGGTTACATGCAGGGCGCAGGGGACAGTACCAGAGGAAAGCAACACGCAGTGTGCAGGGGACTGTACTGAAGGGGGCAACACGCAGGGTGCAGGGGACTGACTGTACAGGGGTGGGCAAAACGCAGGGCACAGGGGACTGTACGGTGGGGGTGACACACATAGGGTGCAAGGGACTGTACCAGGGGAAAGTGACACGCAGGGCACAGGACTGGGTGAAAGCGACCTGCAGGGCGCAGGGGACTGTGCGGTGGCGACAGGCAGGGTACAGAGTACTGTATGCGTGGGGGGCAACACGCAGGGGAGTGATCGGGGGTAGGGTGACATTCAGGACACAGAGGACTGCACACAAAACGGAGGGAGGAGCGGATGAGCAGGGCAGATAGAACCGGGGGGGGGGGGGGGGGGGGGGTAGCCAGGCACACAGAATGGGGGGGGAGCCGGGCACACAGAATGGGGTGGGGGCGGTAGCCAGGCACACAGAACGGGGGGAGGGCGGGGGTGCACACCCCTGGGGGGGGAGCCAGGCACGCAGCACAAAGGGGAGGAGCCAGGCACACAGCGAAGGGGGGGTGTCCGGGCACACAGCGCGGTGGGAGGAGCAGGGGGTGCTGGGCACACAGCACGGGGGGGGGGGAGCTAGGCACACAATGGAGGGGCGGGGTTTTCTGGGCACACAGCACGGAGGGGAGTGGCGGGGTAGCCAGGCACACAGCGGGGAGGGGGGGGGGGGAACAGGCACACAGAACACAATTAGTACTTGATAAATAGGCCCCTAATAGCCATATAAAAATAAATCATTTCCGGTGGTGGGTTGTGAGAGACTCAACAGGATACTACTGTGGCCGGGGATCGGATCCACCCAGCTATGGCGGCCACAACTGCATAATTTTATGTGCTGCAGCGCCATTAGGAGAAAATGTCAGTGCCATGCGCCTAATTTTGTTCAGCTGACCGTGCATATGAAGAGAGGCTCCAGATCCCGATATAGCAGCCATAAGAAATGCTAAACCCAATAATTAGTAAATATGCCCCTTAATGAGTAGACAATCGCCTATGCTTTCAATTGGATGATTTTTGTTGTTTATATACTATCTAGGAGCATTTTCATTCACATCGCACAAATATCCATATGACAAAAATATTCAATCACATAAAAGTGACGTTATAAAGTCCTCATAATGTCACTTAGGGGGAGATGTACCAACCCTTGGGGAGAGATAAAGTGGAGAGGTTTCTCAAAGGTTCTGTCATTTCAAAAACTTTTTCAGCCGAAGCCACGGTCGCCTCGGGTAGGCAGAGCCGGCCCTGACTATGTTGATGCCCTAGGCAATATTCTGGCTGGTGCCCCCCCCCCCCCCCCCCCCCCCCCCGTAGATAGTGGGTGACAGGGAGACATTGGCGGACAGCGAGATGGCTGATGACAGGGATGGTGACATGGTGAGGGTGACATTAAGTGACAGGAGGAGGGTGACCGTGAGACGATGACAAGGAGATAGAGGGTGACAGGGAGACATTGGGTGAGAGGGAGTGGATGACAGGGAGACATTGAGTGGCAAGGAAATAGAGAGTATCAGGGAGACACTGGGTGATAGGAAGAGGGAGACAGGGAGATAATGGGTGACAGGAAGAGGGTGACATGGTGAGGGTGACAGGGAGATAGCGGGTGATAAGAAGAGAGTGACAGGATGATAGCGAGTGACAGAAACATAGAGAGTGACAGAAAGATAGTGGGTGACACGAAGAGGGTAACATGGAGATAGTGGGTGACTGGGGAGGCAGTGTATGATAGCTGTGAAGGAGTGATAATTGTAAGTTTACTTACTTCTGGGGCCGGGTGTGAGATGGACTGGTTCTCTCTGCAGGCAGGGACCAGGCTGTTCCTCTTATCTGCCTAGCCTCAATCATCATCCCTGGTGGCACCGCCTCCCATCAGCATCAGTCTGTCAGTCACTCACGAGGCAGAGGGTAGGAGTCCCAAGGGTCCTTAGTCATGGCCCATAGAGCAGCGTGACAGTGTAGTAATGAGTCCAGGGACAGATTGTGGACTATAAGTGGCCCTGGAAAAATATCTGGGAGTGCCCTCACATGGGCGGTGACAGGAAGACATTGGGGGTCATTCCGAGTTGATCGCAACCAGCAACTATTAGCTGCTGCTGCGTTCAACAGTCCCTGCCTATGGGGGAGTGTATTTTAGCTTAGCAGGGCTGCGATCACTTGTGCAGCCCTGCTAAGCTAGACAAAATTCAAGCAGACCAAGAGTAGCCCTATACCCAGGGCCGGTTCAAGCCCTCACTGCGCCCCGGGCAGGGAATGGGGGTGTGACTTAATACAGGGGGCGTGGTCAGTTACGCCCCCTGTACAGTGGTAGCGCCGCTTAAATGCTGAGCGGTGCGCAATGACGTCATCGCGCACCGCACAGCAAAAAGGTCCTCTCCACGAAGAGAAACTAGACGCGTAGCATCTAGTTCCCTTCACGGAGAGGACCTTTGCTGTGCGGTGCACGATGACGTCATCGCGCACTGCACAGCAAAGGTCCTCTCCACGAAGGGAAACTAGACGCGTGGCGTCTAGTTCCCTTCACAGGGGACCCAGCCGGGTGACACAGCAGGCAACGGAGGGCACAGCAGTGGCAGATCTTGCAATGGTGCGGCGCCCTCCAGATGGCGTCAGCGCCCTCCGGAAGGCGGCGCCCTGGGCAAAAGTCCTGCTTGCCCGTGGCAAGATCCGCTACTGCCTATACCTACTTACCCTGTGCGATGGATCCAGCGATGATGGGCCCGGCTTTGACGTCACTCCTCCGCCCTCTGTTGTCCTGGACACGGGTGCGTTTTACTCACCACTCTCCGAAAACACTCTCCAATGGACAGGTGACGCCCCTCCTCGCCTCCTTCCTGTCAATCTTCTTAGCGGTCGCCACTGCGACCGTTTCCGACGGTAGCTGCGACGTAATCTGGTGACCCCTGTCGCCGAGCAACATTGCGCACGCGCACAGCGCCCGCTGCACCCGTTCGCACCGCAGCGAGAAACCGCTGCGTGCGAACGGGTCGGAATGACCCCCTTTGTCAGGGAGAGGGTTACATGGAAATAGTGAGTGACAGGGAGGGAAATATTGGGTGTCACCCACTCTCTCCCTGGAGCCAACACCCTAACTGCAGCCTAATCCTATCCCCACCCTAACTGCGCTCCAACCCTAACCACAATCTAATACTACCCCTACCCTAACACCACCCTAACTGCAGTCTACCCCTAACTGGTGTGTGGGGGAGGGGGTGATCAGTAATGCTGTGGATGGAGGGGTTAAAGCCATGAGGGAAGAAAGCAGGAAAGGGGAACTCATGTAGCCGAGGCAGGGCAAAGGTGCCGCAGATGGGGGTGAGGGTTGGTGTTTGTTGCTGCGAGGGGAGCAGGAGAGGGCAATCTTTGTGGGGGAGAGGTGGGGTTGGATGGATGCCTTTGTTCTGTAAGTGGAAGTTTGGAGCTGTGAGGGGAGTGAGAGCTGGAGAGGGGAACCCGTGTGGGGATGGAGGTGGGGAGGGGGAGTTGGAGCTGCGAAGTAACAGAGGAGAGGGAAGTCTGTGCAGGGGAGTGTTGGGGGTAGGGAGGGGGTAATGGTGCACAGAGGGGATGGGGGAGGTTTTTTTTGGAGGTGCCATGGATGGGGGATGGGTAGGAGCAGTGGAAGGTACAGAGAGGACCAGAGAGAGAAGACTGTGTGGGGGAAGGGGGAGGTTTTTTTTGGAGGCGCTGTGGATGGGGGATAGGTAGCAGGAGTGAGGGCACACACAGAGAGAACTAGAGAACTGGAGACAGGAGCCTGTGTGGGGGAGGAGGGAGGAGGGTTCGGGGGTGCCGCAAATATAGGATAGGTAACAGGAGTGATAGCACAGAGAGGACTGGAGACAGGAGCCTGTGTGGGGGAGGAGGAGGGGGGGGGTTCGGGGGTGCCGCAAATATAGGATAGGTAACAGGAGTGATAGCACAGAGAGGACTGGAGACAGGAGTCTGTGTGGGGGAGGAGGGGGTCCCGCAGATGGGGAATTGGGGGGTGCAGCGGATGTGGGGTGGGTAGCAGGAGTGAGGGCACAGAGAAGACTGGAGACAGGAGTCTGTGTGGGGGAGGAGGGGGTCCCGCACATGGGGAATCGGGGTGTGCAGCGGATGTGGATTGGGTAGCAGGAGTGAGGGCACAGAGAGGACAGGAGTCTGTGTGGGGGAGGAGGGGGTCCCGTAGATGGGTAATCGGGGGGTGCAGCGGATGTGGGGTGGGTAGCAGGAGTGAGGACACAGAGAGGACAGGAGTCTGTGTGGGGGAGGAGGGGGTCCCACAGATGGGGAATCGGGGGGTGCAGTGTATGTGGGGTGGGTGTCAGGAGTGAGGGCACAGAGAAGACTGGAGACAGGAGTCTGTGTGGGGGAGGAGGGGGTCCCGCAGATGGGGAATCGGGGGATGTAGCGGATGTGGGGTGGGTAGCAGGAGTGAAGGCACAGAGAAGACTGGAGACAGGAGTCTGTGTGGGGGAGGAGGGGATCCCGCAGATGGGGAATTGGGGGGTGCAGCGGATGTGGGGTGGGTAGCAGGAGTGAGGGCAAAGAGAAGACTGGAGACAGGAGTCTGTGTGGGGGAGGAGGGGGTCCCGCAGATGGGGAATTGGGGGGTACAGTGGATGTGGGGTGGGTAGCAGGAGTGAGGGCACAGAGAAGACTGGAGACAGGAGTCTGTGTGGGGGAAGAGGGGGTCCCGCAGATGGAGAATAAGGGGGTGCCACGGATGGGGGATGGGTAGCAGAAGTGAGGGCACAGAGTAGACTGGAGACAGGAGTCTGTGTGGGGGAGGAGGGGGTCCCGCAGATGGGGAATCGGTGGTGCAGCGGATGTGGGGTGGGTAGCAGGAGTGAGGGCACAGAGAGGACTGGAGACAGGAGTCTGTGTGGGGGAGGAGGGGGTCCCGCAGATAAGAAATTGGGGGGTGCCGCGCATGGGGGATGGGTAGCAGGAGTGAGGGCAGAGAGAGGACTAGAGGCAAGAGTCTGTGTGGGGGAGGAGGGGGTCCCGCAGATGATGAATCGGGGGAAGGGGGGTGCCGCGGATGAGGGATGGGCAGCAGGAGTGAGGGCACAGAGAGCACTGAAGACACTCACTGCTGTCAGTAGGGGCTGCCGGGAACTGGTGAGCTGAAAGATAGATGCTGCGGGTTACAGGTGGCGGCACACCTGTCAGAATGGTAATGGAAAGCTTCCGACTGGTAGAGGCTCCTTCACAGCTGCGCATTGACAGCGGCTCTGACGGGAGGAAGGGGAGCGGGCATGGACAGCTGGAGAGCCGGTGCAGTGTATGTAGCTCTGCACAGATGTCCTAGGCCTATAGATAGGGCCGGCTCTGCAGGTAGGAGCCCTGCTCCTGATAACAGTCAGATACACGGGGGGATATCGCTGCTGCATCTGTCTGCTTCCCAGCAATCACACGGGGGGAGGGGGGGTGGCACACAGCGGGAGATGGGGAAGCCGGGTACACAGCGTGATGGGGGGAGGGTAAATGCGGGCACACAGCGGGCGGGCTGGTAGCCGGGCACACAGTGGAAGGAGGGGGAGGAGGGGTGGCCTCTGCATCTGTCTGCTTCCCAGCAATCACACGGGGGCGGGCGGGCGGCACACAGTGGGAGGTGATAAGTGCCGGTGCGGGGTGGAGGAGGGAACGGGTATAGACAGAGCGCCGGGGGGACGGGGAGTCTGAATTTACCTGGCCGGAGGCCAACGTCCTGCTGCACGCTGGCTTGGTTCCTTCTTGCTGATCTCCCTGGTCCGCTTGTCACCGGCGACCTCCTCCCGCTGACGGTCCAGCAAGCTTCCTCCGTTGTGGCGGCTCGTAGACGCTCCCAATTCAGGCACCTTCTCGTCCTCCCGCCGGCTGCAGCTCTCCTCGTCATGCACGAGACTGCTTCCCGCTCTCTCCTCGTGCCCAACTGACAGTGCACAGCGCGTGAGGCTACTAGAGCCTTCTACCTTTATGCCACCCATGAGAGAGCCAGATGTACAGTGTCATCCATCTTCCTACTCCCAATTTGCTGAAGCTCATCTATGTTCACCCCCTGCTGGCGGCCACTGCGCAGGAGCAACAAATTGAAAAGCCCTATCTTTAAAATGGGGCATATTTTACTTAATTAAAAAAAAACTATAACTTTCTCAAAATTCACAACCCCAAAAGGCACTACACTGGGACATACTCTATCTAATAAAACAAACCCCAAGTCTTTCTTTGTCCTCTACCCTGAGTTATGCCTTCCCAAAAATCTTTCCATTGACTATATGGGAAAACCATGCTCAAAAGGCACACAGGAAGTAGCAGCAAAAAACTGACAGTTGGAACTTTAGGTTACTCCCAATTCCTCATTTTATTATTTTGCCCTGAAATTTGGCATGCAGCACTGGGTGACGATTCTACGCGCCCATGCCAAATTTCAGCTCAGTACGTCCAATCACTTTGAGGTGTAGCCCCTCAAACACCATGACCCATCTCAGAAGTTCCCTATGGGAGAATTCCGTTTGTTCAATTCAGCCTTAATATAAGGGCACGACCGTGCCCTTATAATATCTATCAGTACAGAGCGGTGTAACTGTGACACATGTGTCCTGACAAGCAGTATAGAAGCTATAGAATAGTATATATATTACTGTATGTATATATATATATATATATATATCAGTACAGAGTGGTGTAACTATGAAACATGTGTCCTGACAAGCAGTATAGAAGCTATAGAATAGTGTATATATATTACTGTATATATATATATATATCAGTACAGAGCGGTGTAACTGTGACACATGTGTCCTGACAAGCAGTATAGAAGCTATAGAATAGTATATATATTATTACTGTATATATATATATATATATCTCAATACAGAGTGGTATAACTGTGACACATGTGTCCTGACAAGCAGTATAGAAGCTATAGAATAGTATATATATTACTGTATATATATATATATATATATATATATATATCAGTACAGAGTGGTGTAACTATGAAACATGTGTCCTGACAAGCAGTATAGAAGCTATAGAGAATAGTATATATATTATTACTGTACATATATATATATATATATATATATATCTCAATACAGAGTGGTGTAACTGTGACACATGTGTCCTGACAAGCAGTATAGAAGCTATAGAATACTATATATATTACTGTGTATATATATATATATATATATATATATATCAGAACAGAGCGGTGTAACTGACACATGTGTACTGACAAGCAGTATAGAAGCTATAGAATAGTATATATATTATTACTGTATATATATATATATATATATATATATATATATATATCAGTACAGAGCGGTGTAACTGTGAAACATGTGTCCTGACAAGCAGTATAGAAGCTATAGATTAGTATATATATATTACTGTATATATATATCAGTACACAGAGCAGTGTAACTGTGACACATGTGTCCCGACAAGCAGTATAGAAGCTATAGAATAGTATATATATTATTACTGAATATATATATATGTACAGAGCGGTGTAACTCTGAAACATGTGTCCTGAGAAGCAGTATAGAAGCTATAGAATAGCATATATATTACTGTGTATATATATATCAGTACAGAGCAGTGTAACTGTGAAACATGTGTCCTGACTAGTGATGTGCACCGGACATTTTTCGGGTTTTGTGTTTTGGTTTTGGATTCGGTTCCGCGGCCATGTTTTGGATTCGGACGCGTTTTAGCAAAACCTCCCTGAAAATTTTTTGTCGGATTCGAGTGTGTTTTGGATTCGGGTGTTTTTTTACAAAAACCCCTCAAAAACAGCTTAAATCATAGAATTTGGGGGTCATTTTGATCCCATAGTATTATTAACCTCAATAATCATAATTTCCACTAATTTCCAGTCTATTCTGAACACCTCACACCTCACAATATTATTTTTAGTCCTAAAATTTGCACCGAGGTCGTTAGATGACTAAGCTAAGCGACCCAAGTGGCCGACACAAACACCTGGCCCATCTAGGAGTGGCACTGCAGTGTCAGACAGGATGGCACTTAAAAAAATAGCCCCCAAACAGCACATGATGCAAAGAAAAAAAGAGGTGCACCAAGGTCGCTGGATGGCTAAGCTAAGCGACCCAAGTGGCCGACACAAACACCTGGCCCATCTAGGAGTGGCACTGCAGTGTCAGACAGGATGGCACTTCAAAAAATAGTCCCCAAACAGCACATGATGCAAAGAAAAAAAGAGGTGCACCAAGGTCGCTGGATGGCTAAGCTAAGCGACCCAAGTGGCCGACACAAACACCTGGCCCATCTAGGAGTGGCACTGCAGTGTCAGACAGGATGGCACTTCAAAAAATAGTCCCCAAACAGCACATGATGCAAAGAAAAAAGAGGTCCACCAAGGTCGCTGGGTGGCTAAGCTAAGCGACCCAAGTGGCCGACACAAACACCTGGCCCATCTAGAAGTGGCACTGCAGTGTCAGACAGGATGGCACTTCAAAAAATAGTCCCCAAACAGCACATGATGCAAAGAAAAAAAGAGGTGCACCAAGGTCGCTGGATGGCTAAGCTAAGCGACCCAAGTGGCCGACACAAACACCTGGCCCATCTAGGAGTGGCACTGCAGTGTCAGACAGGATGGCAGATTTAAAAAATAGTCACCAAACAGCACATGATGCAAAGAAAAATGAAAGAAAAAAGAGGTGCAAGATGGAATTGTCCTTGGGCCCTCCCACCCACCCTTATATTGTATAAACAGGACATGCACACTTTAACAAACCCATCATTTCAGCGACAGAGTCTGCCACACGACTGTGACTGAAATGACTGGTTGGTTTGGGCCCCCACCAAAAAAGAAGCAATCAATCTCTCCTTGCACAAACTGGCTCTACAGAGGCAAGATGTCCACCATATCATCATCCTCCGATTCCTCACCCCTTTCACTGTGTACATCCCCCTCCTCACAGATTATTAATTCGTCCCCACTGGAATCCACCATCTCAGGTCCCTGTGTACTTTCTGGAGGCAATTGCTGGTGAATGTCTCCACGGAGGAATTGATTATAATTCATTTTGATGAACATCATCTCCACATTTTCTGGAAGTAACCTCGTACGCCGATTGCTGACAAGGTGAGCGGCTGCTCTAAACACTCTTTCGGAGTACACACTGGAGGTGGGGCAACTTAGGTAGAATAAAGCCAGTTTGTGCAAGGGCCTCCAAATTGCCTCTTTTTCCTGCCAGTATATGTACGGACTGTCTGACGTGCCTACTTGGATGCGGTCACTCATATAATCCTCCACCATTCATTCAATGGTGACAGAATCATATGCAGTGACAGTAGACGACATGTCAGTAATCGTTGGCAGGTCCTTCAGACCGGACCAGATGTCAGCATTCGCCCCAGACTGCCCTACATCACCGCCAGCGGATGGGCTCGGAATTCTTAGCATTTTCCTTGCAGCCCCAGTTGCGGGAGAATGTGAAGGAGGAGATGTTGACGGGTCACGTTCCGCTTGACTTGACAAGTGTCTCACCCTGCAGGTCTTTGAACCTCTGTAGACTTGTGTCTGCCGGAAAGAGAGATCCAACGTAGGCTTTAAACCTAGGATCGAGCACGGTGGCCAAAATGTAGTGCTCTGATTTCAACAGAATGACCACCCGTGAATCCTGGTTAAGCGAATTAAGGGCTCCATCCACAAGTCCCACATGCCTAGCGGAATCGCCCCATTTTAGCTCCTCCTTCAATCTCTCCAGCTTCTTCTGCAAAAGCCTGATGAGGGGAATGACCTGACTCAGGCTGGCAGTGTCTGAACTGACTTCACATGTGGCAAGTTCAAAGGGTTGCAGAACCTTGCACAACGTTGAAATCATTCTCCACTGCGCTTGAGTCAGGTGCATTCCCCCTCCTTTGCCTATATCGTAGGTAGCTGTATAGGCTTGAATGGACTTTTGCTGCTCCTCCATCCTCTGAAGCATATAGAGGGTTGAATTCCACCTCGTTACCACCTCTTCCTTCAGATGATGGCAGGGCAGGTTCAGGACTATTTGCTGGTGCTCCAGTCTTCGGCACCCGGTGGCTGAATGCCGAAAGTGGCCCGCAATCCTTCGGGCCACCGACAGCATCTCTTGCATGCCCCTGTCGTTTTTTAAATAATTCTGCACCACCAAATTCAATGTATGTGCAAAACATGGGACGTGCTGGAATTTGCCCACATGTAATGCACGCACAATATTGGTGGCGTTGTCCGATGTCACAAATCCCCAGGAGAGTCCAATTGGGGTAAGCCATTCTGCGATGATGTTCCTCAGTTTCCGTAAGAGGTTGTCAGCTGTGCGCCTCTTCTGAAAAGCGGTGATACAAAGCGTAGCCTGCCTAGGAACGAGTTGGCGTTTGCGAGATGCTGCTACTGGTGCCGCCGCTGCTGTTCTTGCTGCGGGAGGCAATACATCTACCCAGTGGGCTGTCACAGTCATATAGTCCTGAGTCTGCCCTGGTCCACTTGTCCACATGTCCGTGGTTAAGTGGACATTGGGTACAACTGCATTTTTTAGGACACTGGTGACTCTTTTTCTGACATCTGTGTACATTCTCGGTATCACCTGCCTAGAGAAGTGGAACCTAGATGGTATTTGGTACCGGGGACACAGTACCTCAAGTAATACTCTAGTTCCCTGTGAATTAATGGTGGATACCAGAAACACGTTTAACATTGCCCAGGCTGCCAAGGCCTGAGTTATCCACTTTGCAGCAGGATGACTGCTGTGATATTTCATCTTCCTCGCAAAGGACTGTTGGACAGTCAATTGCTTACTGGAAGTAGTACAAGTGGTCTTCCGACTTCCCCTCCGGGATGATGATCGACTCCCAGCTGCAACAACAGCAGCGCTAGCAGCAGTAGGCGTTACACTCAAGGATGCATCAGAGGAATCCCAGGCAGGAGAGGACTCGTCAGACTTGCCAGTGACATGGCCTGCAGGAATATTGGCTTTACTGTCTAAGGAGGAAATTGACACTGAGGGAGTTGGTGGTGTGGTTTGCAGGAGCTTGGTTACAAGAGGAAGGGATTTAGTTGTCAGTGGACTGCTTCTGCTGTCACCCAAAGTTTTTAAAGTTGTCAATGACTTCTGATGAATGCGCTCCAGGTGACGTATAAGGGAGGATTGTTCCTAGGTGGTTAACGTCCTTACCCCTACTTATTACAGCTTCACAAAGGCAACACACGGCTTGACACCTTTTGTCCGCATTTCTGTTAAAATAATTCCACACCGAAGAGGTGATTTTTTTTTTTGTAATTTGACCAGGCATGTCAATGGCCATATTCGTCCTACGGACAACAGGTGTCTCCCCGGGTGCCTGACTTAAACAAATCACCTCACCATCAGAATCCTCCTTGTCAATTTCCTCCTCAGCGCCAGCAACACCCACATCGTCATCCTGGTGTACTTCAACAGTGACATCTTCAATTTGACTATCAGGAACTGGACTGCGGGTGCTCCTTCCAGCACTTGCAGGGGGCGTGCAAATGGTGGAAGGCGCCACCTCTTCCCGTACAGTGTTGGGAAGGTCAGGCATCGCAACCGACACAATTGGACTCTCCATGGGGATTTGTGATTTAGAAGAACACACAGTTCTTGGCTGTGCTTTTGCCAGCTTAAGTATTTTCTTTTTTCTAGCGAGAGGATGAGTGCTTCCATCCTCATGTGATTCTGAACCACTAGCCTTGAACATAGGCCAGGGCCTCAGCCGTTCCTTGCCACTCCGTGTCGTAAATGGCATATTGGCAAGTTTACACTTCTCATCAGACGCTTTTCATTTTGATTTTTGGGTCATTTTACTGAACTTTTGTTTTTTGGATTTTACATGCTCTCTACTATGACATTGGGCATCGGCCTTGGCAGACAACGTTTATGGCATTTCATCATCTCGGCCATGACTAGTGGCAGCAGCTTCAGCACGAGGTGGAAGTGGATCTTGATCTTCCCTATTTTACCCTCCACATTTTTGTTCTCCATTTTTTAATGTGTGGAATTATATGCCAGTAATATATCAATAGCAATGGCCTACTTTACAGTACTGAGATATATATATATATATATATATATACTGGTGGTCTGCAAAATTCTGCACTGTCCTCCTACTATATACTACGCACAACTACAATGCAGCACAGATATGGATAGTATACATGATGACACAGAGGTAGAGCAATGGACTACTGTACCGTACTGCTATATATATATTGGTGGTCAGTAGAATTCTGCACTGTCCTCCTACTATATACTGCGCACAACTACAATGCAGCACAGATATGGATAGTATACTTGACGACACAGAGGTAGAGCAATGGACTACTGTACCGTACTGCTATATATATACTGGTGGTCAGCAAAATTCTGCACTGTCCACTGTCAAAGTAAAAAAATATCGCAGTACACACATCACGTACAAACTACACACAGATGGCCTCCGTTCGTGTACTTGTTCTGCCATGCGTGCGCATATTCGCAATTTGCATATGGTCGCTCCTGCAGTCCTGCACATTAGCGCGTGGTATGAGTATTTATGGTAGAGGTTGTGAATGCATGGAAAAGCCATCAAAACACATTACATATTTAATCCAAATAGTGCACAATGTACACAGTCTCCCTGCACCACACCAGCACGTTACAACTGTTTAAATGGTATCAGAACAAAGGGATTCACCTTTACAGGATAGGAGGGGACAGAACAAGGTTATAAGGTGGTGTTTGGTATCCAGCTGTAGGGTATTTTAAGGGCAATATTATGGTGTTGGTTTGCAGAAGATTGCACGTTCCTGCGAATAGTTATGCACAGGAGCTGAATATAAATATAAACTGTATTTACTGTACATTTGGTATGCGGGGGGAACCCAGAGGAGACCACCCACAAGTGCATCTGGAACAGACATCGCCCACCTATTCAAGCAAACCTATGATCTCTCCTGTACTGTAAATGACAATCCCTGTGTCCAATGGACAAAGAGATTACAGTATCCATTGTGTTAAGTTTTTGGAGATTGTATAAACTAGCCAGCTGCATGCCTGGTCAGGGACAGACTCTAAAGGTTATCTACCCAGATGACTGAGGACCAGACTGGGAAGTGCAGGCGACAAAAACAAACACATATGTACCATTGACTGTAGCCATTATTCTATTGTATTGTATTGCTTTGTTACTAGAACCCCCTTTCAGTAATAATATGTTGTGGTGTCGGAACCCGGCATTTTAAATACAAACTGGTGTCATGTTTTCCTTTCCCTGCTAAGGCTATAAGTGTATTACTATCACATGTGTAGCTGTTAAGGGCTCACAGAGTATCTTTGGGTGTGTACGCACTGAGTGTACTTTGTACAGCCAGCGCAGCGTTTGTACGCAAACTACGTACACGGTACGGGGCTCTGTACGCTAATGGTGTAATAAGTACAAAGGTATTTTAAGGAAGTAAGTGTAAAGACACAAACGTAGGTCTGCATAAAAGTTTATACAGAACAAGTTGTGTCTAGTGGGCAATAGTAATTAGTATTGTTCACATTTATAGAGCTGTGTGATTTGTTTTATTGCGGACGCAGGGTTTTGTACACGTGTCTCGGACAAAGTACAGGACTGCGCACGCAGCGTAAAAGACACGCACGGTTGCGTGTTTACGCAAAGGGTGTAAGAGTGCGGGCGCTAAGTACAAATTACACAATAGTGTCGTTTAGTTAAAAGGTGGGACAGTAGCCATGCTACAATAGCACAAAACTACCCGGTTTCTAAAGCAGATTAGTATAAAACTTTTGTTTAAACTGTATTGCCTCTGGGGGTAAAGCTGCCAATCAGAACGAGTGAAAATTTTCTGTACAGAAAAACAAAGTGTATTTGAGTGAGTGAAAGCGGAGTGAGTGGAGCTGAACCCAGGAACTGAAGTGGTCTAAGTGGCAGGAGTGGTAACACTGGGTTAGTAGAGGCCCAGTGGCGTAGGGTTCGCTACCTTGCATGATTAGAACTAAGTGGTCTAAGTGATCTGAAGTGGTCTAGGTGTCCCATACAACTAGGTGATCTGGAGTGGTCTAGGTCAGGTGGTTTACAGCAATCGTAGGGCATATAGATAACTAGTATCTATAGGCTGTGCTATTGCATCACATGTCCGTGTGTTCTGCACAGCACAACGTGATACCATTGTGTCATATGCGCTGTGGAAAAGCATACGCAGATGTGATTGTATAGACAAAGGGGTTTTTCTTTGATAACGTCAGGAAATCTCCCTGGTGGGCTTCCACTGGAAAGGGTGAAGAATAGTTATCTGATTTCTCTGTTTTTCACCCTACAAAAATTCCAGTTGAAAGATACCGAAAAGGAATTTTTCGCTGCCTCTCTCAGGAAAATATTCCAACAGAACCTCCACCGAAAGAAATTATGGTGCTGTAAGGTCTGATAGGAGCCATAGGTTGGGTACTTCGCCTTCGCTATCAACAGTGTATGGTAGTACCGGCCAACGTGGGCGAGAGTGGGTGGAAGCACTCAGAGATACTTTCACCGTCTACTTACATTGAGTATTTTGGTGTTTGTGGAAAAAAATTTTAGTTATTAAAAAAGACCCACAAATATGGGAGCCAGTTGCTCAAGTGAGAGACGTTTGTGCAGGGTTCAGGCTGAACAAGAAAGACCAAAAGGGTCAGCAAGGTTTATCATGTGTGAAAAATATGGTTCACACACGGAAGTTTAATGCAATGAGTGGGTACGTATGACTGACAAAGATAGGGTATCATTCCCAAAGGTGGGCAGCTTTGAACCAGAGTGTCACAACTGAGGGCCTGAGCTGACGGGAGGCAGCCTCAGTTGTAGGGGCTGAGGTGTAATGGAACCTGGCAGGTTGTATCAGACCCCTAGACATATAGAAGAATTGCCCGAAGGCGTGACCACGACAACCAGGAATAAAAGTCAATGATGTTTATTTATGACAAACTCCATGCATCACAGTAGCAGTAAAGAAACATAAAAATCAGCAGAGAAATAATAACACAGTTCCTGGGTACTACAGGGTGGCAGGGGCCACAGAGCTCTGGTGGTATGAGACAGTTCTTATTATCTGCAAGTTGGAAAGTCCTTACCAGGCTCAACTGTAGCAATGCAGAAAGCCCAGGGTCGTACCAGCTGGTGTTCCAGGGAAAGCTGGACTGCTGAAGATAAAATGCTGCTGTGGGTACTGGTTAGAACCAGACAGGTGTTGGCACAGAGTGGATACTGGCTGGAACCATTTAAATAATAAATGAGGCTTGAGAGCGATGCAATATGGATGAAATGTAGAATTTGAGAACGGAGAAATAATAATACCGGTGGAGAGAGGTAAACTGCAGAAAGGACACCGGCCCTTTAAGAGAAGCTGTACACTGCTGGAAGCTGGGCTGGAAGCAGGTGATTGTTGTAGCTGGAAACAGGTGAGTCCAGAATGGATCGGAGAGTCAGGCTACACCGCAGATGGAATGCTGGTACACCGGCCCTTTAAGAGAAGCTGTACACTGCTGGAAGCTGGGCTGGAAGCAGGTGATTGTTGAAGCTGGAAACAGGTGAGTCCAGAATGGATCGGAGAGTCAGGCTACACCGCAGATGGAATGCTGGTGCGGGTCTCTATAGCAGAAGTCTGGAGACAGGAGCTGGAACCTGGAAGACAATCACAGGAGAGAGACAAACTGGAACTAGGTTTGACAACCAAAGCACTGACGCCTTCCTTGCTCAGGCACAGCATATTTATACCTGCAGCAAGGAAGGGGTTGGCTAGGCAATTATGCAGATTAACAATACTGACAACAGATTGGAGGAAATGATCAGCTGACAGAATCCAAGATGGCTGCGCCCATGCAGACACTTGGAGGGAAGTTTGGTTTGTAATCCATGTGGTAATGAAAACAGTAATGGCGGCGCCGGCCACAGGAGACAGGAGACGCCAGGCTGACAAGTGCACATCCAACCACGCGGACACAGCGGAGGCCGCGGCTGACGTAATCGCCACTCTGACACTCTGCATGCAGAAGCTCAGGGACGGCGGCGGAGGCCGCGGGAGACGCCATGCCAGATGTAATATGGCGTTACTGTGACAGCGTCTCAGAGAGACAGGAGAGGATGCAGGAATGTGAACATTAAGATAACAGATGGGATCCGGTCCTGGAGCGCTGAGCCAGCCTTAGGAGGCATCTGATGGGTAAGAAATGGCGTCCAGATACCCGGATCGTGACAGCACCCCCCCCCCCCCTTTAGGAGTGGCCCCAGGACACTTCTTTGGCTTTTGAGGAAACTTGGAATGGAATCTCCGGACCAAGGCAGGAGCATGGACATCAGAAGCATTGGTCCATGAACGTTCCTCAGGGCCGTAACCCTTCCAGTCAATAAGATATTGTAGTTGACCGTAACGGTGACGTGAGTCCAGGATCTTGGCCACTTCATACTCAACGCCTCGTTGAGTTTGGACTTTCGGAGTTGGAGGAAGTGAGGAATGAAACCGATTCAAGATCAGCGGTTTCAACAGGGAAACATGGAATGTCCTGGGTATTTTTAAGAAGGGAGGCAAATGGAGTCTGTAAGCAACAGGATTGATGACTTGTTCAATCTTGAAAGGACCGATATAGCGAGGTGCAAACTTCATACTGGGAACTCTTAACCTCATCTTCGTGGATAACCATACCCGATCACCCACCTTGAGAGCAGGAACTGCTCGACGCTTCTTATCCGCAAACTTCTTGTACCTGAACGATGCCTTGAGCAGAGCTGATCGTACGCTCTTCCAGATATTGGCAAACTGATGCAAGGTGATATCCACTGCGGGAACAGAAGTTGCTGGAAGCGGTTGGAACTCAGGGACTTTAGGGTGGAATCCAAAGTTAGTGAAGAATGGTGTTGAAGCAGATGAAGAATGATACTGGTTGTTATGACAGAACTCGGCCCAGGGAAGTAATTGAACCCAGTCATCTTGAGAGGAGGACACATAGATGCGGAGGAAGGCCTCCAAGTCCTGATTCACCCTCTCGGTTTGACCATTGGTCTGAGGATGGTAAGCCGTGGAAAACTTTAGCTTGACTTGAAGGACTTGACATAAACTTCGCCAGAATTTGGCTGTGAATTGAACTCCTCGATCTGAGATAATTTCTTCAGGAAGACCGTGGAGTCGGAAGATCTCTTGTATGAATACTTGAGCCAACTTGGAAGCTGATGGAAGACCGGTGAGAGGAATGAAGTGTGCCATCTTGGTGAACCGGTCAACTACCACCCAGATGGTATTGAACTTGTTGCACATGGGTAAATCTGTAATAAAATCCATCGACAAATGGGTCCAAGGTCGACGGGGAACAGATAGTGGAACCAGTTGCCCCGCAGGCGACTGGCGGGATACCTTATGTTGAGCACACTTTGGGCAAGATGCAATAAACTCCAAGACGTCCTTTTTCAGAGTTGGCCACCAATAGGACCTAGAGATAAACTCCAGGGTTTTTTGGATACCTGTATGTCCGGCAAAACGGGAAGCATGGGCCCAATGCATGACCTTCTTCCTTAGCATCGGTTTCACAAAACTTTTCCCTGATGGGGGCGTAGAGTCCATCCCTACCGTGGAGAATGCCAACGGATTTATAATAGGATGCTTGTCTGAAGACTCTGACTCATTTTCTTGCTCCCATGAGCGGGAAAGGGCATCGGCCTTGCGATTCTGAGAGCCCGGACAGAACTGGAGTTTAAAGTCGAACCTGGAAAAGAAAAGTGCCCATCTGGCCTGACGAGGGTTGAGACATTGTGCGCCTTTCAGATATAAAAGGTTCTTGTGGTCTGTAAGTATGGTGATTGAATGAGAAGCTCCCTCCAACAGATACATCCACTCTTCTAGAGCGAGCTTGATGGCTAGCAACTCCTGGTCGCCAATGGCATAGTTGCGCTCAGCTGGGGAGAACTTCCGGGAGAAGAAACTGCAAGGGTGTAAATGGCCATCTTTAGCCCTCTGAGATAACACCGCTCCTACTCCAACGGAGGAGGCATCCACCTCTAAGATGAAAGGAGAGTCGATGTCAGGCTGTTTCAGAACAGGCGCAGAGATGAACCTTTGTTTTAAAAGATGAAATGCTTGCATGGCTTCTTCAGACCACTTGGACGGGTTAGCACCCTTCTTAGTGAAAGCAGTAATAGGTGCCACAATGGTGGAAAAGTCTCGTATAAACTTTCGGTAATAGTTGGCGAACCCCAAGAACCTCTGTACCCCTTTGAGGGTTAAGGGTATCGGCCAATTTTGGATTGCTTGTAGTTTCTCAGGATCCATCTCTAGTCCGGAACCGGACACAATGTACCCTAGAAACGGGATGGACTTGACTTCAAAGATGCATTTCTCTAATTTGCAATAGAGATGATTGACACGGAGACGGGACAGAACCTCTTTAACCCAAAAACGATGTTCCTCTAAATCGTTGGCAAAAATGAGGATATCGTCTAGATAGACCACGACATGACGGTATAGAATGTCTCTGAAGATCTCATTGACAAAATGCTGGAAGACAGCTGGAGCATTGCTCAATCCGAAGGGCATGACGAGGTACTCATAATGTCCGTCACGGGTGTTAAAGGCGGTCTTCCACTCGTCACCCTCACGGATCCGGATGAGATTGTATGCACCTCTCAAGTCCAGCTTTGTAAAGATGGTAGCTCCGCTAACTCTGTCAAAGAGCTCAGTAATCAGGGGTAAAGGATAACGGTTCTTGATGGTAATGTCGTTCAAACCTCTGTAGTCGATGCACGGCCGCAGACCACCATCTTTCTTTTTTACAAAAAAGAAGCCTGCGCCGGCTGGGGAAGAAGAAGGTCGAATGAACCCCTTTGCTAGGTTCTCTTTAATGTATTCCTCCATAGAATGCGTCTCAGGCAGAGACAACGGATAAGTTCGGCCTCGAGGTGGAACCTTCCCTGGAACGAGATCGATCGGGCAGTCCCATTCTCTATGAGGAGGAAGGATATCAGCAGAAGCTTTACTGAACACATCCGTGAAATCTTGATATGGAGGAGGTGGAACATCAGACGACCTGGGGGAGGAAGAACAGACAGGCAACACTTTAAACAAACATGTCTCAGCACAGGAGGAACCCCATGCCAGGATTTGCGTAGTCGTCCAATCAATTGTAGGATTGTGAAGACGGAGCCATGGAAGGCCCAGGACCACAGGATGTGTGGCTCTTGGAATCACTAAAAGTGAAATAAGTTCGGAATGAAGAACTCCCACTCTCAGACGAACTGGTAGAGTCCTTAGAGGAATAACTGTATCAAAAATTTTACTGCCATCCACGGCAGTTAAGGAAAAGGAGGAAGGAAGTCTCTCGGTGGGTAGGGACCACCGTTTAACATAGGCTTCGGTAATAAAGTTCCCAGCTGCTCCGGAATCCAGGAGGGCAATGACATTCTGATAACGTTGAGCAACTTGAAGCGAGACTGGGAGATTACAATCTTGAGGAGATGGAGAGGAGATCATTACTCCTAGCCGGCCCTCTCCTTGGCGAGCTAGGGTTTGGAGTCCCGGACGTTTGGGACAGGCATTAATGGTGTGAGACGGAGCTGCACAATAAAGACAGAGAGACTCGGAGAGACGTCTTCGGCGCTCAGCAGGAGTTAAACGGGAACGACCAATTTGCATGAGCTCATCTTTAGATGGTGACAGTTGGCGAGGAGGAGGAGCAGAAGATTTTGGAGCAGATGATCTTCCATGCTCAGTTGCTCTCTCTCTGAACCGTAAGTCAACTTTCGTACAAAGTGAGATTAGCTCATCTAACTTGGAGGGTAAGTCTCTGGTAGCTAACTCATCTTTAATACGCTCGGATAAACCATGCCAGAATGCAGCATACAGGGCCTCGTCGTTCCATGCCAGTTCGGATGCCAGGATCTGGAACTGTATAAGATATTGTCCTACAGTACGTGATCCCTGGTGTAAACGGAGAATCTCAGACGAAGCTGAAGTTACCCGGCCTGGCTCGTCGAAGATGCGCCTGAATGTTGACACGAATGCAGTGTAAGAAGATAGCAGGGTGTCGGACCTCTCCCATAACGGTGATGCCCAGTCAAGGGCTGAGCCACTGAGAAGAGAGATGATGTAGGCAATTTTTGTACGGTCACTGGGAAAATTGCCAGGTTGTAGCTCAAACTGAATCTCACACTGGTTGAGAAATCCCCTGCAGAATCTTGGAGATCCGTCAAATTTTGCTGGCGTTGGAAGATGAAGACGTGGAGCAGAAACGGGTAAGGTGGGTGGGGTTATAGTTGGAGTCACTGTGGTTGACGCACCGGACGCGTCTGATCCACGGAGGGTTGTCTGAATCCCATCCAGCCGAGTAGAGAGATCCTGGAGACAGCGGATGATGTGGCCCTGTGCAGCCTCCTGATGTTCAAGTCGGGCTGCCAGTTCTTGCATTGGCCTAGCCGCTTGATCCTGGTCTCCGGCTGGATTCATTAGGTCAGTGCTTACTGTCACAACTGAGGACCTGAGCTGACGGGAGGCAGCCTCAGTTGTAGGGGCTGAGGTGTAATGGAACCTGGCAGGTTGTATCAGACCCCTAGACATATAGAAGAATTGCCCGAAGGCGTGACCACGACAACCAGGAATAAAAGTCAATGATGTTTATTTATGACAAACTCCATGCATCACAGTAGCAGTAAAGAAACATAAAAATCAGCAGAGAAATAATAATACAGTTCCTGGGTACTACAGGGTGGCAGGGGCCACAGAGCTCTGGTGGTATGAGACAGTTCTTATTATCTGCAAGTTGGAAAGTCCTTACCAGGCTCAACTGTAGCAATGCAGAAAGCCCAGGGTCGTACCAGCTGGTGTTCCAGGGAAAGCTGGACTGCTGAAGATAAAATGCTGCTGTGGGTACTGGTTAGAACCAGACAGGTGTTGGCACAGAGTGGATACTGGCTGGAACCATTTAAATAATAAATGAGGCTTGAGAGCGATGCAATATGGATGAAATGTAGAATTTGAGAACGGAGAAATAATAATACCGGTGGAAAGAGGTAAACTGCAGAAAGGACACCGGCCCTTTAAGAGAAGCTGTACACTGCTGGAAGCTGGGCTGGAAGCAGGTGATTGTTGTAGCTGGAAATAGGTGAGTCCAGAATGGATCGGAGAGTCAGGCTACACCGCAGATGGAATGCTGGTACACCGGCCCTTTAAGAGAAGCTGTACACTGCTGGAAGCTGGGCTGGAAGCAGGTGATTGTTGAAGCTGGAAACAGGTGAGTCCAGAATGGATCGGAGAGTCAGGCTACACCGCAGATGGAATGCTGGTGCGGGTCTCTATAGCAGAAGTCTGGAGACAGGAGCTGGAACCTGGAAGACAATCACAGGAGAGAGACAAACTGGAACTAGGTTTGACAACCAAAGCACTGACGCCTTCCTTGCTCAGGCACAGCATATTTATACCTGCAGCAAGGAAGGGGTTGGCTAGGCAATTATGCAGATTAACAATACTGAAAACAGATTGGAGGAAATGATCAGCTGACAGAATCCAAGATGGCTGCGCCCATGCAGACACTTGGAGGGAAGTTTGGTTTGTAATCCATGTGGTAATGAAAACAGTAATGGCGGCGCCGGCCACAGGAGACAGGAGACGCCAGGCTGACAAGTGCACATCCAACCACGCGGACACAGCGGAGGCCGCGGCTGACGTAATCGCCACTCTGACACTCTGCATGCAGAAGCTCAGGGACGGCGGCGGAGGCCGCGGGAGACGCCATGCCAGATGTAATATGGCGTTACTGTGACAGCGTCTCAGAGAGACAGGAGAGGATGCAGGAATGTGAACATTAAGATAACAGATGGGATCCGGTCCTGGAGCGCTGAGCCAGCCTTAGGAGGCATCTGATGGGTAAGAAATGGCGTCCAGATACCCGGATCGTGACACAGAGGTATTGCAGAACTTAAGGATAAGGATATGTCTGATAAAATTCAGTTCCCAACGGGAACATTGCCATGCATTGTCCCTGGTCCCGAGCAGAGTTAAGGTCAATTATGTCTGAATTTCCCGATCCCAGAAAAGATCTAGTCGGATGCCAGAGATTCATTAAAGAGTTAGGCAACGCCCATGAGCCCACAAATAAAGATTGGTGAACAGTGCTACGAGTGTGTTTACCCTCAAATATTGACACCACGAAATTTAAAGCAGACAGTAAGTTAGATGCAGAAGTACCTCTCACTGATGAATACAATCAGGAGAACGTAAAGCAAATCAATCTGCAACTAGGAGTGTATTTCCCTACTGTTGTCAAATGGAATAAAATTTTCTCCATAAGACAAAAGGAAGGTGAAATGGCATCCGAGTATTTCCATAGAACACTGCAGGAAATGGCTAGATACACAGGGATCGAGGACATTAAAGATAATGCACATCACAGGGAGGTAGCTGTTACTGTATTAATGGACGGGTTAAAGGAGGCATTAAGAACAAGGGTACAAACCTCTGCATTGAGAGAGTCCGCTGTCGAGCATGATAGGAACATCAGTAAGCACAGGGAGTTACTGGGGGATAAGCTGATGACGGTAAGTATACAAGCTCTTACAGCAAAACCCCATCAGCCAAAATCCCAGACCCCTGCTGTTTGGAAAAGACCTAGAATATGTTACATTTGTAAAAAGGAAGGACATTTTGCCCAGGATTGTAGGAGCAGTGGGACACATAACGTATACCGACCCCCTACACCAGTATACGAACCACACTACAATTCACATAATTGGGATCAGGGACCACCTAGGAGAAATTATGAGCCACATTCTGGGGAAACAAGGAGGTACCCACCAAGGAGAGATTGGCAGACCTCCGAAAATTCTCAGCTACCCCCCTCACATATTGTAGCTGCCAATGTGCGGCGGGAGGGTCCCAATATACAATAGGAGTTGCGCCACACCTGTAGTGTGCAGCCAGTGAAATTGATTGCTAGCCTTGGTAGCGTATCTGAGGTCACGGTTGATGTAGCTGGTGTACCATTACCATTTCTTGTAGATACAGGGGCGGCCAGGTCAGTGTTGAATTCCACATCAGGTATAAAAACCACGGGAAAAATGATTTCAGCAATGGGAGTAACAGGAACAGTGCAACAATACCCTTTGAGTAGGCCTGAGAGATTACGATAGGGCCCTTACAAACCAAATATTCTTTTCTGCTGGCTGCATCGGCTCTGACTAATCTACTCAGCAGAGACTTATTGTGTAAAATGCAGTGTGTCATATATTGCACTCCTGAGGGTGTCTTCTTGGATATACCTGAGAACCACACTCAAGAAGTGCAAGATATATTAGACACCCCTCAAAGGCTAATGTCGCATTCCACTGTTATAGACGAGTGTCCATCAAAGGTAGAGGAAATTATCTCACAAATACCGGGTTCCTTTTGGACCAAAGATGGACAAGAAACTGGATTGATGGCGAATGTAGCTCCATTAGTAGTACAAGTAAAAGATGGTAGGATAGCTCCAAAAATCCCTCAGTATCCTCTGAAGCCAGAGGTAGAATTGGGAGTGTACCCCATCATAGAGCGGCTGCTACAGCAGGGCATCCTAGTCAGGACATCCAGCACCGCCAATAGTCCCATCTTCCCTGTGAAAAAGAGTGGGGGGAGGGGTTACAGGCTAGTTCAGGATCTAAGGGGGATAAACAAGATAGTTGAGAGCCAATTCCCCGTAGTGCCCAATCCAGCTGTCATCCTCATGCAAATTCCCTCTACTGCAAAATTCTTCACTGTAATTGACCTCTGTTCTGCTTTCTTTTCTGTCCCTCTTCACCCTGACAGCCAGTACCTTTTTGCTTTTACATACAGGGGAGTACAGTACACCTGGACTTGTCTTCCACAAGGTTTCATTGACAGCCCAAGTATGTTCTCCCAGGCTTTGCATAACTGTTTACAATCCTTTCAACCTGAGAGTGGATCAGTACTAATACAGTATGTTGATGACTTATTGTTGTGTTCTGACTCACTCGAATCGTCCTTGAAAGACACGAAACAGCTTCTGTTTCATCTTTCCCAAACGGGACACAAGGTTTTATAGGATAAGTTGCAGTTGTGCCGGACCAGGGTCAAATATTTGGGACATTGCTTGACTCAAGGACTTAGACACCTCACTGCTGATAGAATACAGGCGATTCGCGGCATGACTCTGCCACAAACTCAGCAACAGATCCGCACTTTCCTTGGAATGTGTGGGTACTGTCGAAACTGGATTCCAGGATTCTCTATACTGGCTTTACCTTTGCAAGAAATGGTCTCTTCGAACAAACCAGAACGGATCTCGCATACAGATGAGTCCGAACTGGCATTTGAGAGACTCAAACAGTGCCTATCACAGGCACCTGCATTAGGTATGCCAGATTATGAGAAGCCCTTTGAATTGTACGGTACAGAAAGTGCGGTTTGCGCGGCAGGGGTTTTAACTCAGAGACATGGTGATGCCAGCAGACCGGTAGTTTACTACAGTGCACAGTTGGACACTGTAGCGCGGTCTCTCCCCACTTGCTTGCGAAGTGTTGCAGCGATAGCTTTGCTGGTAAGTAAAAGCGAGGACGTAGTGTTAGGACATGACCTGACCATTCATACACCTCATGCAGTATCAGCCTTACTAAACTCAGCCCAAACCAGACATGTCTCATCTGCTCGGTTTACAAAGTGGGAATTATCACTGATGGCCCCGGTAAACATCACCATTAAGAGATGCAGCTCACTAAATCCTGCAACTTACATGCCAAGTGTGCCTGGACAGGCACAAAGGGTGAAGGATGAGAATGATGGTGAAGAAGGATTTAGTGCAGACACTGATACGCATGATTGTATGGAATACCTGAATCAGACTTTCATAGCGAGACCTGACATCAGTGACAACCCACTGGAAGGAGTAGACTTTATCTTCTACACTGATGGTAGTTGCCACAGACAGACAGAATCGGGAGACTTGTGCACTGGATATGCAGTTGTAGATGACGAAGGTACCATGGAAGCTGAACCCCAGGGCCCACCACACTCAGCACAAGTTGCTGAGTTGGTTGCCCTAACCAGAGCGTGTGAATTGGCCAAGGGTAAGTCAGCTAATATATACACAGATTCTAGGTACGCCTTTGGAGTAGTGCATGATTTTGGGGCCCTATGGCGCCTCAGAAATTTCATGACGGCAGCTGGCACACCTGTAGCGCATGCGTCCCACATCAAAAGGCTTTTGACAGCAATACAGGAACCAGACAGAGTGGCTGTTATGAAGTGCAAAGCACACACTTACAACCAAGACCCAATTTCACTTGGTAACAGCCGGGCAGATGAAGCTGCTAAATCAGCAGCAAGCACCCCCATACAAACGAACATCACATCACTGATGACATTTAACACGATCAACACACAACAATTAATCGAAATGCAAAATTTGTGTTCCCTACAGGAAAAGGCAGTCTGGAGGGCAAAGGGATATGGCCAGGAGTCCTCAGGACTGTGGACAGGTGGACACGGTAAGCCGGTGGCCCCCAGAGCATATCTTCCAAGCCTAGCTGAGGCGGCACACGGTCTGACTCATCTGGGCAAAGAGGGTATGTGCAAGTTGGTAAGAGCCTACTGGTGTGCGCCAGGATTCTCTTCTCATGCAGGTAAGAGAGCAATGACATGTTTTACTTGCTTGAGGAAGAATATTGGTAAGACAATATCAACAGAGCCATCCCATATCCCTCCTACAGATGGATCTTTTCAGGTAATACAAATCAATTTCATACAGTTACCACCCTGTAGGAATTTGAAATATGTGTTTGTTTGTATTGATGTATTTTCCAACTGGGTAGAAGCGTTCCCTGCTGCCACAAATACTGCTACGTTCACTGCAAAGAAAATTGTGCAGGAATTTGTGTGTAGATATGGTATCCCTAGAATGATTGAAAGTGACAGGGGTACCCATTTTACAGGTGAAGTCTTTCAGGTCATGTGCAAACTGATGGGAATTAATAGCAAGCTGCATACTCCGTACCGGCCACAGGCGAGTGCAAAGGTAAAGAGAGTGAACAGCACTATTAAGAACAAGCTGAGCAAAGTAATGGCTGAAACTGGATTGTTGTGGCCAGAAGCTTTGCCACTAGTGTTGTACAGCATCAGAACCACTCCCAGGTCTCCACTTAACTTATCACCCTTTGAAATTCTTTTTGGTCGACAACCTCATGTAATGATAGACCCCCAGGATGATTTGAAATGTAATAATGAAGTGACTGTGAAATATTTGGTTGGGATGAGCCAGCAGCTGAGAAATCAACAAAGAGATTTAAAGCTGGTGATTCCTGACCTACCGAACCGTAATTGTCATGACATTGAGCCTGGGGATTATGTGATGATTCAAAATTTCTTACGCTCAGGTTGCCTCATAGACAGGTGGGAAGGACCATACCAAGTCTTGTTAACCAGCACGACAGCATTGAAGGTCGCCGAAAGAGAGACTTGGGTCCACTCGTCCCACTGCAAGAAGGTCGCTGACCCAGAGAGAACTCGTGACAAAGAGCAGAGTGTAGAGAATCTCGTATCACTGGAGTGTTTGTTCCAGGAAAGTTGAGAGGCAGGACTGTTGAAGGGCATCTGAGCACAGAGAGCAACAAGATCTAGAATGGTTGTCGCACCATTTTCTTTTTTCACCTCCCCTGTATTTTCCTTTCTTTTCTCCTTCTTATTTTCCTCCTTTCCCTAACAAAATGGACCGATCACAAGGGACTGCGTTTTGGGTTCTGTTAGTAATTCTGGTTTTGATCAGCACAGTTTGTTTTGGTGAGGGTCCCAGAGAGGTCGAGCAGGGATCTGGAATGGGTTCTGATGGCGAGTATGAATTTGTAGGATCTCAGGAGCAGCACATCACTTGAGTAAAGGCTGGTATCAGTAAGCGCTCTGGTAGTCATGGAGCTCGGAGGCACTGTGAAGGGTTATTGTCTGATGAATATTGTATTTGTAGGAATTGTGAGAATATAGTAGAGGATGGGTGCATCCAGAGATGTCAGTCCAACCTTAATATCGACATGGACCGCCATCTGTTGAGTGATTACCACTCGCTAGTGGGTAAGGTCTTAAACCAGACAGAATGCTGGGTGTGCTCACAAGTACCTCAAGGTCAGAGTAAGTCAGAATTAGTACCATACCCTTTAGCAATACATGAGGTACTCGAATTGCGCGTTGGGAGACCGGTGGACAAGAAATTCAATATCTCTAGGCCCCCTAGTTTGAAGCTCCACCAGTATCATGTAGACAGGTCCTTAGTGTGTTTTAATATTTCCAATTACCGAAAACCGGGAAATTGGGAAGTGACGTGGAATAACCAGACAATGACCTTTTCACACAGAGCTGATAGGATACCCGTAGACTCTGAACTCTTACGCCAAATAGCCAACAGTGGGAGGTATTTTCGGTATAGGTATACCCGTGGAAGCAAGACCATGTGGGTTGGAAAAGTATCGTCAGGGTATTGTGCTCATATCATTCAGCCCGATACTTGTACTGAGCAGATGGGAGAACTAGGGATTGGTTTCTTTACTTGGAAAATTTGTAATATGGTGATGTTATATTTTGTCCCCTATGTTCTCCCAGATGATGCCTATTTCATATGTGGGAGGAAGGTGCACAAGTGGCTTGCCCCGAGCTCAGAGGGATTGTGTTATATTGGGAGAGTACTACCAGAGGTCATGACCATAACCCATGATAAAATGAAAGACGTGCACCGCAGTGCTCAGGCTCCTTATACTCATACTCACTATGAACACATCATCAAGAGACACCTCATAGATAGGGCAGAGCATGCAGCCTCTGATTTGATCCACGAATCCACTGGGATTCAGTTCCTTCTCGCATTAGACATTACCCGTACTGCCAGAGGAACTATAAATTATAGGTATATCCATGCGCTAGCGAACTTGATAGATAATATCACTGAGATGTACTTCAGGTATATTGGAAGGGAGTTACAAGACTACAAGAAGGAACTGATTCAACACAGGATGGTCCTTAATTATGTCACAGCCGTGACAGGTGGGTACTGTGTTACTCTGGCAACTCAATATGGTGTGAAGTGCTGTACATATATAACAAACAGCACTGATGACCCAACGGAGATCATCGATCAGAAGATGGACGAGATCTTGCAGTTGAAGTGGGAGTTCAGGAGGAAGCACAACCTTACCTTAGCGACAGTGAGTAATGAACTGACCGGCTGGGTCTCATGGTTGAACCAACACAAATGGTTCTCAGGTTTAGGAGAGTGGGCTCAAAATGTCATTATGAGTGTGGGGAAGTTTCTCCTTTGTATCCTGGGAGTCCTCATAATTATTGGTTCGATATTTAGGTGTGTTCAAATTCTAATGCGGCGCAAGCACGGCACAAATTTGATGAGTCTAAGGAGTGAGGGTGCTGTTATAGCAGCAGATTTAATTTACGACCCATCCATAGAGACGGTGTTATGATAAGGATTGCAAATTAATTTCATGGCCTGTTTCTTTCACCCATTTTTCTTTGTTTCCCCCTCTGCCCAGGTACATCCAACCGGAAAAGACGTCAGCCCTACCCAAAATGTTTACGTGAATGTATTTTTATATATGTGTCTTATCTTCATCTCTGCAACCTCCAGCTAATGGCACACATAGTCGACAGGTGATATCCACATATACTAGCACTCACATATGTTCCCCCTCCATGTATCATCAACAAAATGTGCACCCCATTTGTTGGAACAAGAAGCCGAAAAGAGCTCGGTAGTGTTTGTCGGTCCATTTACAGACCCTTAATACGGGATGAGAAGGATTTAATGTAAACTTCGCAATACCTCGAAGCTTATGTAGAACATATTTGGCACGATGATACATGCCCCTCAGACATGGATTCATACATACATGCTTTTACTATCCCACTAGGTCATACATTTCCCACCTACAACTCTCCCCGACCATCCAAGCTTCTGTAGATATTGTATAGATATTTTTCTGTTTATTGATTAGATAGTGGCAGTTATTGGTGACTGCCAAAGGGTGGACTGTCAAAGTTGAAAAAATATCGCAGTATACACATCACGTACAATCTACACACAGATGGCCTCCGTGCGTGTACTTGTTCTGCCGTGCGTGCGCATAGTCGCAATTTGTGTATGGTCGCTCCCGCGGTCCTGCGCATTAGCGCGTGGTATGAGTATTTACGGTAGAGGTTGTGAACGCATGGAAAAGCCATCAAAACACATTACATATTTAATCCAAATAGTGCACAATGTACACATAGTCTCCCTGCACCACACCAGCAAGTTACAACAGTTTAAATGGTATCAGAACAAAGGGATTCACCTTTACAGGATAGGAGGGGACAGAACAAGGTTATAAGGTGGTGTTTGGTATCCAGCTGTAGGGTATTTTAAGGGCAATATTCCGGTGTTGGTTTGCAGAAGATTGCACGTTCCTGCGAATAGTTATGCACAGGAGCAGAATATAAATATAAACTGTATTTACTGCACATTTGGTATGCGGCGGGAACCCAGAGGAGACCACCCACAAGTGCATCTGGAACAGACATCGCCCACCTATTCAAACCAACCTATGACCTCTCCTGTACTGTAAATGACCATCCCTGTGTCCAATGGACAAAGATTACAGTATCCATTGTGTTAAGTTTTGGAAGATTGTATAAAGGAGCCAGCTGCATGCCTGGTCAGGGACAGACTCTAAAGGTTATCTACCCAGATGACTGAGGACCAGACTGGGAAGCGCAGGAGACAAAACCAAACACGTATGTACCATTGACTGTAGCCATTATTCTATTGTATTGTATTGCTTTGTTATTGTACCCCTTTCAGTAATAATATGTTGTGGTGTCGGAACCCGGCATTTTAAATACAAACTGGTGTCATGTTTTCCTTTCCCTGCTAAGGTTATAAGTGCATTACTATCACATGTGTAGCTGTTAAGGGCTCACAGAGTATCTTTGGGTGTGTACGCACTGAGTGTACTTTGTACAGCCAGTGCGGCATTTGTACGCAAAGTACGTACACGGTATGGGGCTCTGTACGCTAATGGTGTAATAAGTACGTAGGTTGGGGATTAAGTATAGCGGCCGCAGCGGCTCCATTTAAAGTGAATGAAATGTCTTTTTAAAGTGTTGCTTTTAGTCCTGTACGTAAACCAGCATTTACAATTGGGGGCATCATTCATCAAGGTTTCCACATGCTCACAGCCTAACAGGTCATAGCAGACTTAATATATCAGCAAAGGGCGGAAAGTTATCCTACGTAACCGTTTCTTGGTCGATGGATACACTGAAAACCCTACTTGTGTGCTGATTAGATGGCGTCTGCTCTGTATGGTCTGCAGAGGTGCTGGTAGAATCCGTAAAACACAGGAAAAAAGCTATTTAAAAATCTGTGAATTTGTTTTAGCGCCAAAAAGCGTACAAAAAGGGCACCCATACTTTGCATACCCTCTCACATTGTTGCTGCAAGACTCAGATTGCTAGATTCATTTAGATCTGTGTGAAATTGGATACATTTGTTGCTATATAGTTAAATCTGAAATATCAGTATTTTAAGGAAGTAAGTGTAAAGACACAAACGCAGGTCTGCATAAAAGTTTATACAGAACAAGTTGTGTCTAGTGGGCAATAGTAATTAGTATTGTTCACATTTATAGAGCTGTGTGATTTGTTTTATTGTGGACACAGGGTTCTGTACACGTGTCTCGGACAAAGTAAAGGACTGCGCACGCAACGTAAAAGACACGCACGGTTGCGTGTTTACGCAAAGGGCGTAAGAGTGCGGGCGCTAAGTACAAATTACACAATAGTGTTGTTTAGTTAAAAGGTGGGACAGTAGCCATGCTACAATAGCACAAAACTACCCGGTTTCTAAAGCAGTTTAGTATAAAACTTTTGTTTAAACTGTATTGCCTCTGGGGGTAAAGCTGCCAATCAGAACGAGTGAAAATTTTCTGTACAGAAAAACAAAGCGTATTTGAGTGAGTGAAAGCGGAGTGAGTGGAGCTGAACCCAGGAACTGAAGTGGTCTAAGTGGCTGGAGTGGTAACACTGGGCTAGTAGAGGCCCAGTGGCGTAGGGTTCGCTACCTTGCATGATTAGAACTAAGTGGTCTAAGTGATCTGAAGTGGTCTAGGTGTCCCATACAACTAGGTGATCTGGAGTGGTCTAGGTCAGGTGGTCTACAGCAATCGTAGGGCATATAGATAACTAGTATCTATAGGCTGTGCTATTGAATCGCATGTCCGTGTGTTCTGCACAGCACAACGTGATACCATTGTGGCATATGCGCTGTGGAAAAGCATACGTAGACGTGATTGTATAGACAAAGGGGTTTTTCTTTGATAACGTCAGGAAATCTCCCTGGTGGGCTTCCACTGGAAAGGGTGAAGAATAGTTATCTAATTTCTCTGTTTTTCACCCTACAAAAATTCCAGTTGAAAGATACCGAAAAGCAATTTTTCGCTGCCTCTCTCAGGAAAATATTCCAACAGAACCTCCACTGAAAGAAATTAGGGTGCTGTAAGGTCTGATAGGAGCCCTAAGTTGGGTACTTCACCTTCGCTATCGACAGTGTATGGTAATACCGGCCAACGTGGGCGAGTGGGAGGAAGCGCTCAGAAATACTTACACCGTCTACTTACATTGAGTATTTTGGTGTTTGTGGGAATTTTTTTTTAGTTATTAAAAAAGACCCACAAATATGGGAGCCAGTTGCTCAAGTGAGAGATGTTTGTGCAGGGTTCAGGCTGAACAAGAAAGACCAAAAGGGTCAGCAAGGTTTGTCATGTGTGAAAAATATGGTTCACACATGGAAGTTTTATGCAATGAGTGGGTACGTATGACTGACAAAGATAGGGTATCATTCCCTAAGGTGGGCAGCTTTGAACCAGAGGTATTGCAGAACTTAAGGATAAGGATATGTCTGATAAAATCCAGAAAACAAAGGAATAGACATACAGATTGTTTAAATTTATGGCAACAAGAGGGGGATGTGCAAAGGTAATTAGCTCGCGCAGCAGGTTCCAAACCTAGCGGTAAACAATGGCGACCGCACCACCACCACCACCATATATTTTGGGGGAGAAAGTGGCTACAAGCAATGGTGCATTAGTACAGGATAGGAATGTGATTGATAAATGTACTAACGCTAAACCTTGCCAGCTGTATCCCATTTTCAATTTTCCCCAGGATTGAGAGCAGGAAGATGAGCCCAGCATGATATCGGCACTCTCTCTAGCAGCCACCATACAGGAAACTCAGGTGGGCACGGCCCAACCATCAAGAGTTGTAGCAAGGCCCCCTAGCGGAGGCATAAGTGAGGTCATGTCCACAGGTAAGTACGGTACCATACATTATGCAGAAACTATAGCTCCTCACATTATAGAATCAAACCAGAATGATGTAATTGAATTAAATCCTGTCAGGGTAATTGCAGTTCCCAACGGGAAAACTGACAATCAGGGAGTAACTCCCATAAGGAACATTGCTATGCATTGTCCCTGGTCCCGAGCAGAGTTAAGGTCAATTATGTCTGAATTTCCCGATCCCAGAAAAGATCTAGTCGGATACCAGTGATTCATTAAAGAGTTAGGTAACGCCCATGAGCCCACAAATAAAGATTAGTGAACAGTGCTACGAGTGTGTTTACCCTCAAATATTGACACCACGAAATTTATAGCAGACAGTAAGTTAGATGCAGAAGTACCTCTCACTGATGAATACTGTCAAAGTCAGAAAAATATCATGATGCACACTGCCATATTTGCACCTCATATGTGTCCCCGCTGCGCATGCGTACGCTCTCCCGTGCGTGCGCATACTCGCTGTTATGTGCACCCGCAGGCGCACGGTATGCGCATTTACGGTAGAGTTTATGTGCGCCTAGCGTGCGACTCAATCGTTACATATTTTCACCATATAATGTATTTTGTAGATTATGGTCCCTTTGATAGAATCTGAAAGTTTAGTTAATGTAGCATGTTCATAGACAAAGAGAACCCTCTTTGTTTAATACGAAGGGTCAGACAAGGGTTATACAGTGGTGTTTAGTATCCATCGGAAGAGTATTTAATTAGCAATATTCCGGTGTTGGTTTGAAGCGGATAACTCGCTCGTGCGAATAGTTATGGACATAAGAAGTTTATGGACATTTACTATTATTTGCACTTTATTATCCATGCGGCGGGAAACCTAGTTTCCCACCCACCTGAGCAGTTGGAAATAGTCACAGCCCACCTGTATGAATCAACCTATGACCTTTTGTTATAATGCGAAGAGGAATTCCTGTGTCCAATGAACAATAAGAATATAGGACCATTGTACTGTATTATGTGTAGGGTATAAAAGGACAAGCCGACCTGATCCAGCTCTCTATTCTCTTCAACGGTTCTCATTGCTGATAATCGGGAGCTGGATATCCAGAGGCGCATGCGATTGTTTCCCTTTGTGCGTAAGTTTTCTCCGCAATCATATTGTCTTTCTTGTTATTGTGAGCCATATCTCTCTCTCTCTCTCTTCTCCTCTTTCTCTCTCTTTCTCTTAAGTGTTATTGTACTGCTATTGTATTTCATGTGTAGTTATCTGGTTAGGTAGTCTATGTTATATTGGTAGTGTATGACTTGTATTGTTTTATTCTTTTTGAACATTCATTCATTTCCTTAAAAGGCGTTAGACCCTTAGACCGGTATTGTGTGTGTGTTCATTATATTGCAGTGGGTAATAGGAGCGTCTCTATCGCTCAAACAGCTTTAGTGTAAACCATCTTATACTGTGTTGCATTTTCACCTTATCACTGCACAAGGGTTTACAGTATAAGTACATTGTTTATGGTATAGTTATAAAGGTTTAACATTGTGAGCGTCTGCGCCGCTGGTGATCTCTTCGTGGTCCCGAGCGTCCGCTACGCTAATAGCGTATCATTACGTTAGTAGGCAGCCTATAGCGTGCCTGCCTGTGATCTCTTGGCCGTAAGCGAACGTGATGCTCGAGCGTCTCGACTACGGCTAAGCGATTGTTACGCAACGTGCGTACCCTTACGGTATACCATACGCCAATAGCGTACTGTGTTCTTCCACCTTTTAGAGGGTTTTAAGTAAGATAAATATTCGGCTTTATCAATTGGCGGCTCGCCCGTCCTTCACATATCTGCACTAGGTAATTTCAGCAGACATTATCCATCAGCAAAGGGCGGGAGGTCATATTCCTCGTAGTGCTGTCTGGATAAGCGTCTGCTTCGCTTAGTAAAGGGTGCTGAAGGAATCCGGAACCGGAGGTAAGAACAATACGCTAGTGTCTTTTAAAACTGTTTATTTCTGTCTTGCGTACGCACGCACGCATATATCTGCATTTCTTTCCATTCGTGTATTTTCATATCTCTCTCCTGTTTGCCATTTCACAATTGTTAACGGGCTAAGAAAGATTTGTTGCTATCAGTAGTTAAAGAGTAAAAGTAATACATTAAGGGGTAAATTGTAAAGCACGCACACAGCTCTGCCTAAGGATACAAGGAGAGACCGGTGTGGTGCTCGGTAGATGATCGAGGATCACCTACATTGATAAACGTGTTAATTGTGTTACGGTGGATATCTGCCTTGCGTACACGTGTCTCTAACAAAAGGCTGAGACTCGCGTACGCAACCCAAAGGCCGACGCACGCAGCGTATATTACGCAACGGAGCATCTGGGTACGCCCACGTAACTCAAATCACACGATAGTGTTATTTTAACAGGCGAAAAGGTGGCAACGCGATAAATAGCGCAAGTCAATTTTAGTGTCTGAAATTTAAATTAATAGATCCTTCTCTAAATTTACGACTCATCTGGTCTAAAGGAAAGAAATTTCTGCGCAGAAATAGAAATAGAAACAAAAGTAAAGTGTACATGTGGTGAGTGAGTGTTTGCATATATAAGTTTCTACAATTTTTTGGGATTGAACCACAGAAATCATCGAGTTCTCGTGAATTACATACGTGTAAGTGACATGCACGGTGGCTAGGGAGGCATCCCTTGTTAAATATACAAAGAGCATTAGAGTATAGCAGACCAGGAGGTCATACTGTAGCACAGACCAGGAGGTCCAGAACAGACCAGGAGGTCCAGGTACAGCAGACAAGGAAGTCCGCTATAAATAGAGACAAGTAGCCCAACACCAGAAAGGGTTGGTGCGGAACCCATATAGGCCATAAAGCTCAGGCTGAAGGAATTCGCAGCTGCTAAATTTCGATTCCACTGGTCGCTCCGCACATAAGATTAGTTGCTTATGTGCTGAACGATTGTACCGCACGTGATTGTGTGCATTAGGTAGTAATTTGACCCAGTACCATTTGCGTACGAAAGGGGTCATAAACGCTATTTGTACATTCTAACGTGATTTGTGTAATTTTTTATTTTTTTAAGGGAAGTTCGCTGGTCACTCAGGAATTATCCAACAACCAACAGTTACTGGAAAGGGTTAATGCTCTGCGGATCACACTCGCATGTTCCAGTAAACAAAGGTTCATAGGGGCCCTAGGTCGAGTACGCCAGCGCTAAAGCAGTGTGTAGGCGTATTGGTCGGCGTGGGCGAGTGAGTGGGGTACTCGGTAAACCACCACCGTCAACCTATCTTGAACATCTTGGTTTTTGTAAGGGTTCGCTGAAGACCCTGATATAAAGGTCAGAGGTAGTGCAAGCAACACCTGCAAGCTATGGGGGCCAGTTGTTCAGGTAGGGGGCGATCAACCTCGGTTCGGGTTGATTCAGTAAACCGACCAATCGGGTCGGCAAGGTATGTAATGTGTGAAAAATACGGTTCACACACAGAGGTTTTATGTGATGAATGGGAAAGAATGACTGTACATGACGGGGAGAAGTTCCCAAGAGTAGGCAGCTTTAGCCCAGATGTGTTACTAAATCTAAGGAGAAGGATAGGTCTTATTAAATCAGCAAAGAGACGGATCAAACATTATGATTGTTTAAAATTGTGGCAACAGGAAAGTGAAATGCAAAGAGAGTTAACTGACATATTTGACTCTCATCTTGGGAAGAGAGACATGGCAATGGAGAGGATTATGGTTGCGGAGAAAGGCACAATGTTGTACGATAAAAATGCATTTAGCAACTGTATTAAGAATGAAAGTGTAAAATGTAATAATGTTTATGAAAATGAAAGTGTAAAAATTACAAATGTTAACCCGTGCAAGTCGCACCCCATGTCAAACTTCCCTCAGGATTACAAGCCAGAAAGTGAGCCCAGCACGATGTCGGCACCTCTTCCAGCAGCCATCACACAAGACATCCAGGTGGACACGACCAAATTGGTAAAGGCAATAATCAAACCCCCTAACGGAGGGTCAGGTGAGGTCGTGTCCACAGGTACGTACAATGTTTTATGTCACGCACAAACAAATGTACCCCATATTGTAAGACCAACACAAGATGATGTAGTTGAGTTTGATCCTGTCAGGGTGATCACAGTCCCCAATGGGAAGACTGACGATCAGGGAATCATTCCCGTCGGGGACAGTGCAATGCGCTGTCCCTGGTCCCGGACCGAATTGAGATCAATTATGTCTGAATTTCCTGATCCAAGGAAAAATCTAGTCGCATGTCAAAGGTTCATTAAAGAACTAGGAAACTCAACAGAACCCACCAACAAAGATTGGCGGACAGTGCTGAGGGCATGTTTGCCCTCCAGTGTTGACCCTGCGAAATTTATTACTGATTGTCAAATAGACACAGAAGTACCTCAAACGGAGGAACACAATCAGGAATGTATTAAGCAGATTAACCGACAGTTGGAAGTATATTTCCCTGCCGTTGTCAAGTGGAATGAAATTTTCTCCATAAGACAAAACGAAGGGGAAAGTATTTCCAATTATTTCAATCGAGCACTGCAAGTAATGGCTAGGAACACTGGGATCACAGACATCAAAACATGCGCACAGCATAGAGAAATAGCGGTTAAGGTATTAATGAATGGTTTAAAGGAGGTATTGAGAACAAGGGTACAGACCACCAACCCAAACTGGAGAAATATCTCGGTGGCCGCATTAAGAGAGTCCGCTATTAATCATGATCAGAATATCACCAGATACAGGGAGTCACAAAGTGATAAGTTAATGGCCGCAAGTATACAGGCCCTAACCACAAGACCACTCCAGAATAAGCCCCAAACCCCTGCGAGAAATTCAGATGTGGAAGTCTGTTACAATTGTCATAAAAAGGGACACTTTGCGAGAGATTGTAGATCAAGAGAAATACAAAAGTCATATCAACCCCCTAGACAACAACATAACCATGATATCCAAGGAAGCAGGGAAGTACAGAGAAAGCGGTTGATGGTGATGAGCATCCGAGCGTTTGAGGAGGCATCAAATCAACCAAAACCTCAGGTCACTGACACTTGGAGGAAGCCCCGGGTTTGTTACCTTTGTAAAAGAGAAGGGCATTATGCCAGCAACTGTAACAGCACACATAAAGTCAGACCCCCTAGACAGAGAAATGAGCAAAATTATGACACACCAAATTATAATCAGGGATCATATAGGAAGAATTTTGGGCCACACCCATAATATATAGTCAGGAAAGGTGATCATTAGGACTGATGGTAAGCCTGAGGTAACGGTTAATAAATTGGGAGGTCATTCCCTGAAGACACAGGAATGACCGGGTGAAACGTTGTAAATGTATCTGTGAAATGTTTCTTTTTCTCTCCCCATCTCTGACGATTATTGGTAGGACTCAAACATTGCATATCTGCTTGGTCTTTGCAGAAGTCTACCAAACCCCAGCATGACCTATCCGCATCAATGTATCCTGGCCAGATACAGAGGGTGGAGTATGGAGGTGCTGGTGGGAGGGACTGCGCAAGGAAACCATGGGACATGTAGATATGACAGCCTGATGATCTGACAATATTTTAAAAATGTTTGAAAAATGTTTTTTTTCCTGTTGTTTATTGTTGATTTATGTGATATATACATATATGAACGGTTCTCTCTCTCTCTTGTTGTTTTTTTTCTCCTCTCCCTCTTCTTTCTCATGTTTTCATGTTTTAAAGATGGTATGTCACACATCAGTTAGACAAATGGTAATGCAAGATTTTTGCTCCTTACAGAAAGATCGCTGATTTGGAAGGAATATTGTATCACCAGAGTGTTCGGTTGGAAGACTGAGAGACAGCACCTTTGAAGATGCTTAAGCAGAACAAGAAGAACAACAAGACTAGAGAACTAATTATCGTAACAAGTTTCTCTCCCCCTCAAACTGTTTTTCTGTACCCCCATTACAAATTTCTCCTTTTCTCCTCCTGTAAGATGGACTCGCCTCGAGAGACTGTGAGCCGTGTTTTCATGTTGACCCTGATGTTGACCAGAGCAGTCTGTTTCGGTGAGAGTACCAGTGAGGTCGAGAAAGGATCCAGAATGGGTTTCTGATGACTGAGACGGAGGTGTAAATTTCCAATAACAACATAATCAACAAGCAAAGGCGAGTATCAGAAAACGATCCGATAGCATTGACAATAGAAGGAATTGTGAAGGATTGTTAGCTGAAGAAAACTGTATCTGTAGGCTCTGTGACAATGTAGTTGAGGATGGGTGCATCAAGAAATGTCAGTCCAGTTTTAATATCCACATGGACCGGCATCCATTGAGTGACTATCACTCCTTAGTGGGTAATGTGTTAAATCAGACAGATTGTTGGGTATGCTCTCAAGTACCTCAAGGCCATAGCAAATCAGGATTGGTGCCCTTCCCGTTAACTATAGGGGAGGTACTTGAGCTAAGTGGTGGGAGACCGGTGGACAGGAGGTTTAATATCTCCAGTCCTCCTAGTTTGAAGCTCCACCAATATCATGTGGATAGATCCCTAGTATGTTTTAACATTTCCAATCCCCGAAAGCCGGGAAATTGGGAAGTGTCATGGAATAACCAAACCATGACCTTTTCATACAGAGCCGATAGAATGCCAACAGATACAGAACTTATACGCCACATAGCCGGTAGTGGAAAATATTTCCGATATAGGTATACCCTAGGAAGTAGGTCCATGAGAATTGGAGAGGTATCACCAGGATACTGTGCACATATCATACAAACTGATACGTGTAGTAAACAGATGGGAGAATTAGGGTTAGGAGATTTCACATGGAAGATGTGTAATATGGTTATGTCCTACTCCGTCCCATATGTTCTCCCCGATGATGCATATTTCATATGCGGGAGGAAGGCGTATAAGTGGCTTGCCCCAAACTCTGAAGGATTGTGTTATATTGGAAAGGTACTGCCTGAGGTAATGACTGTATCACATACTAAAATGAAAGATATTCACCGCAGTGCCCAAGCTCCTTATACCCACACTCATTACGAGCATATCGTTAAACGGCACCTGATAGAGAGAACAGAGCATCCGGCCTCTGACCTGATCAGTGAATCCACCGGGATTCAATTCCTAATCGCGTTGGATATCACTCGTACCGCCAGAGGAGTGATAAATTATAAATATATATCAGCGCTTGCAAATTTATTAGACAATATCACTGAAATGTATGATGACACATTCAGGTATACTGGAAGGGAGCTCCAAGCTTATAAAACAGAACTGGTTCAGCATAGGATGATTCTCAATTATCTCACAGCTGTGACGGGCGGATATTGTGTCACCCTGGCAACTCAGTATGGAATAAAGTGCTGCACGTATAATACGAATAGCACCGAGGACCCGGTCGAGGTCATAGACCAAAAGATGGACGACATTCTCCAATTAAAGTGGGAATTCCGCAGGAGACACAATCTCACCCTTGCTGCTGTGGGTAATGAGCTGACCAGTTGGGTGTCATGGTTGAACCCGCGAAATTGGTTCTCTGGTTTAGGAGAATGGGCTCAAGGAGTCATAATGGATGTAGGGAAGTTTCTTCTATGTATCTTGGGTGTTGTCATATCGATTGGCTTGATATTTAGATGCGGTCAGGCTTTAACGAAGTGCAAACGTAGTACCAGGGTAATGAGTCTAAGGAGTGAGGAAATTGTAATTCCAATGGATTTGATTTATGACCCAACGATAGAGACAATGATGTGATGAAAATGTGATTCTACGGTCCGTTTCTTTCACCTGTTTCTCGTTTTTCTCCAAGGTAAAAAGACCCGCATGGAAGAGGAATTTGACGATCCTGTATACAGACAACAGATGGATTAAAGAAGAAGTTTTGACAACCTTGTACACAGATAATTGATGAACTATGCCATAGACCCCCAGTTTCCCTAGAAATTTTAAATTTACGCTAGCCCAACACTTTTGTAAGTCTATGGACATTGACAAAGCTTTTGCTCGCACTTTTTGGCAAAAGCCCAAAGAAGACTGCATTCAACAGACACCAGACAAGACTTCAACCGACAAATGTTCATTAACCTGACATAGAATACCACTGCATTTACCATAATTGTTTCTTATCTTCATCTCTACAACCCTCAGGTACTAACACACATAGTCGATAGGGAATACAGACACAGATATCAGCACTCACATATTCCCCTATTCATGTATCATCAACTAAAATGTGCTCCCCCATTTTGTTGCAACCAAAAGCCGAAAAGAGCTCGGTAAAGTTTGACAGCCCATCCACAGACCCTTAATACGGGATAAGAAGGAATTCAAATGTATACTTCGCAATACCTCGAAGCTTGATTTAAGACACGTACGGCACGATGATACATGACCCCACAAACATGGATTCATACACACATGCTTCTGCTATCTCACTAGGTCATACCCTTTTCCTACCTTCTCCTCTCCTCCCCTACCCAACCATAGAAATATTTATACATGACATATATTTTTCTCTTTTTGAAATGTTTTAGAAAGTGGCAGTTATTGTTGACTGCCAAAGGGTGGACTGTCAAAGTCAGAAAAATATCATGATGCACACTGCCATATTTGCACCTCATATGTGTCCCCGCTGCGCATGCGTACGCTCTCCCGTGCGTGCGCATACTCGCTGTTATGTGCACCCGCAGGCGCACGGTATGCGCATTTGCGGTAGAGTTTATGTGCGCCTAGCGTGCGACTCAATCGTTACATATTTTCACCATATAATGTATTTCGTAGATTATGGTCCCTTTGATAGAATCTGAAAGTTTAGTTAATGTAGCATGTTCATAGACAAAGAGAACCCTCTTTGTTTAATACGAAGGGTCAGACAAGGGTTATACAGTGGTGTTTAGTATCCATCGGAAGAGTATTTAATTAGCAATATTCCGGTGTTGGTTTGAAGCGGATAACTCGCTCGTGCGAATAGTTATGGACATAAGAAGTTTATGGACATTTACTATTATTTGCACTTTATTATCCATGCGGCGGGAAACCTAGTTTCCCACCCACCTGAGCAGTTGGAAATAGTCACAGCCCACCTGTATGAATCAACCTATGACCTTTTGTTATAATGCGAAGAGGAATTCCTGTGTCCAATGAACAATAAGAATATAGGACCATTGTACTGTATTATGTGTAGGGTATAAAAGGACAAGCCGACCTGATCCAGCTCTCTATTCTCTTCAACGGTTCTCATTGCTGATAATCGGGAGCTGGATATCCAGAGGCGCATGCGATTGTTTCCCTTTGTGCGTAAGTTTTCTCCGCAATCATATTGTCTTTCTTGTTATTGTGAGCCATATATCTCTCTCTCTCTCTTCTCCTCTTTCTCTCTCTTTCTCTTAAGTGTTATTGTACTGCTATTGTATTTCATGTGTAGTTATCTGGTTAGGTAGTCTATGTTATATTGGTAGTGTATGACTTGTATTGTTTTATTCTTTTTGAACATTCATTCATTTCCTTAAAAGGCGTTAGACCCTTAGACCGGTATTGTGTGTGTGTTCATTATATTGCAGTGGGTAATAGGAGCGTCTCTATCGCTCAAACAGCTTTAGTGTAAACCATCTTATACTGTGTTGCATTTTCACCTTATCACTGCACAAGGGTTTACAGTATAAGTACATTGTTTATGGTATAGTTATAAAGGTTTAACATTGTGAGCGTCTGCGCCGCTGGTGATCTCTTCGTGGTCCCGAGCGTCCGCTACGCTAATAGCGTATCATTACGTTAGTAGGCAGCCAATAGCGTGCCTGCCTGTGATCTCTTGGCCGTAAGCGAACGTGACGCTCGAGCGTCTCGACTACGGCTAAGCGATTGTTACGCAACGTGCGTACCCTTACGGTATACCATACGCCAATAGCGTACTGTGTTCTTCCACCTTTTAGAGGGTTTTAAGTAAGATAAATATTCGGCTTTATCAATACAATCAGGAGAACGTAAAGCAAATCAATCTGCAACTAGGAGTGTATTTCCCTACTGTTGTCAAATGGAATAAAATTTTCTCCAGAAGACAAAAGGAAGGTGAAATGGCATCCGAGTATTTCCATAGAGCACTGCAGGAAATGGCTAGATACACAGGGATCGAGGACATTAAAGATAATGCACATCACAGGGAGGTAGCTGTTACTGTATTAATGGACGGGTTAAAGGAGGCATTAAGAACAAGGGTACAAACCTCTGCATTGAGAGAGTCCGCTGTCGAGCATGATAGGAACATCAGTAAGCACAGGGAGTTACTGGGGGATAAGCTGATGACGGTAAGTATACAAGCTCTTACAGCAAAACCCCATCAGCCAAAATCTCAGACCCCTGCTGTTTGGAAAAGACCTAGAATATGTTACATTTGTAAAAAGGAAGGACATTTTGCCCAGGATTGTAGGAGCAGTGGGACACATAACGTATACCGACCCCCTACACCAGTATACGAACCACACTACAATTCACATAATTGGGATCAGGGACCACCTAGGAGAAATTACGAGCCACATGCTGGGGAAACAAGGAGGTACCCAACAAGGAGAGATTGGCAGACCTCCGAAAATTCTCAGCTACCCCCCTCACATATTGTAGCTGCCAATGTGTGGCGGGAGGGTCCCAATATACAATAGGGGTTGGGCCCCACCTGTAGTCTGCAGCCAGTGAAATTGATTGCTAGCCTTGGTAGTGAACCTGAGGTCACGGTTTATGTAGCTGGTGTACCATTACCATTTCTTGTAGATACAGGGGCGGCCAGGTCAGTGTTGAATTCCACATCAGGTATAAAGACCACGGGAAAAATGATTTCGGCAATGGGAGTAACAGGAACAGTGCAACAATACCCTTTGAGTAGACCTGCAGCGATTAAGATAGGGCCCTTGCAAACCAAATATTCTTTTCTGCTGGCTGCATCGGCTCCGACTAATCTACTCGGCAGAGATTTATTGTGTAAAATGCGGTGTGTCATATATTGTACTCCTGAGGGTGTCTTCTTGGATATACCTGAGAACCACACTCAAGAAGTGCAAGATATATTAGACACTCTAGAAAGGCTAATGTCGCATTCCACTGTTATAGACGAGTGTCCATCAAAGGTACAGGAAATGATCTCACAAATACCGGGTTCCCTTTAGACCAAAGATGGACAAGACACTGGATTGATGGTGAATGTAGCTCCAGTAGTAGTACAAGTAAATGATGGTTGGATAGCTCCAAAAATCTCTCAGTATCCTCTGAAGCCAGAGGTAGAATTAGGAGTGTACCCCATCATAGAGCGGCTGCTACAGCAGGGCATCCTAGTCAGGACATCCAGCACCGCCAATAGTCCCATCTTCCCTGTGAAAAAGAGTGGGGGGAGGGGTTATAGGCTAGTTCAGGATCTAAGGGGGATAAACAAGATAGTTGAGAGCCAATTCCCCGTAGTGCCCAATCCAGCTGTCATCCTGATGCAAATTCCCTCTACTGCAAAATTCTTCACTGTAATTGACCTCTGCTTTCTTTTCTGTCCCTCTGCACCCTGACAACCAGTACCTTTTTGCCTTTACATACAGCGGAGTACAGTACACCTGGACTTGTCTTCCCCAAGGTTTCATTGACAGCCCAAGTATTTTCTCCCAGGCTTTGCATGACTGTTTACAATCCTTTCAACCTGAGAGTGGATCAGTACTAATACAGTATGTTGATGACTTGTTGTTGTGTTCTGACTCACTCGAATCGTCCTTGAAAGACACGAAACAGCTTCTGTTTCATCTTTCCCAAATGGGACACAAGGTTTCAAAGGATAAGTTGCAGTTGTGCCGGACCAGGGTCAAATATTTGGGACATTGCTTGACTCAAGGACTTAGACACCTCACTGCTGATAGAATACAGGCGATTCGCAGCATGACTCTGCCACAAACTCAGCAACAGATCCGCACTTTCCTTGGAATGTGTGGGTAATGTCGAAACTGGATTCCAGGATTCTCTATACTGGCTTTACCTTTGCAAGAAATGGTCTCTTCGAACAAACCAGAACGGATCTCGCACACAGATGAGTCCGAACTGGCATTTGAGAGACTCAAACAGTGCCTATCACAGGCACCTGCATTAGGTATGCCAGATTATGAGAAGCCCTTTGAATTGTACAGTACAGAAAGTGCGGGGTGCGCGGCAGGGGTTTTAACTCAGAGACATGGTGATGCCAGCAGACCAGTAGCTTACTACAGTGCACAGTTGGACACTGTAGCGCGGTCTCTCCCCACTTGCTTGTGATAGGATACACGTAGACTCTGAACTTGTACGCCAAATAGCCAACAGTGGGAGGTATTTTCGGTATAGGTATACCCATGGAAGCAAGACCATGTGGGTTGGAAAAGTATCGTCAGGGTATTGTGCTCATATCATCCAGCTTGATACTTGTACTGAGCAGATGGGAGAACTAGGGATTGGTTTCTTTACTTGGGAAATTTGTAATATGGTGATGTTATATTTTGTCCCCTATGTTCTCCCAGATGACGCCTATTTCATATGTGGGAGGAAGGCGTACAAGTGGCTTGCCCCGAGCTCAGAGGGATTGTGTTATATTGGGAGAGTACTACCAGAGGTCATGACCATAACCCATGATAAAATGAAAAACGTGCACCGCAGTGCTCAGGCTCCTTATACTCATACTCACTATGAACACATCATCAAGAGACACCTCATAGATAGGGCAGAGCATGCAGCCTCTGATTTGATCCACGAATCCACTGGGATTCAGTTCCTTCTCGCATTAGACATTACCCGTACTGCCAGAGGAACTATAAATTATAAGTATATCCATGCGCTAGCGAACTTGATAGATAATATCACTGAGATGTATGACGACACCTTCAGGTATATGGGAAGGGAGTTACAAGCCTACAAGAAGGAACTGATTCAACACAGCATGGTCCTTAATTATGTCACAGCCGTGACAGGTGGGTACTGTGTTACTCTGGCAACTCAATATGGTGTGAAGTGCTGTACATATATAACAAACAGCACTGATGACCCAACGGAGATCATCGATCAGAAGATGGACGAGATCTTGCAGTTGAAGTGGGAGTTCAGGAGGAAGCACAACCTTACCTTAGCGACTGTGAGTAATGAACTGACCAGCTGGGTCTCATGGTTGAACCCACACAAATGGTTCTCAGGTTTAGGAGAGTGGGCTCAAAATGTCATTGTGAGTGTGGGGAAGTTTCTCCTTTGTATCCTGGGAGTCGTCATAATTATTGGTTCGATATTTAGGTGTGTTCAAATTCTAATGCGGCGAAAGCACGGCACAAATTTGAAGAGTCTAAGGAGCGAGGGCGCTGTTATAGCAGCAGATTTAATTTACGACCCATCCATAGAGACGGTGTTATGATAAGGATTGCAAATGAATTTCATGGCCTGTTTCTTTCACCTGTTTTTCTTTGTCTCCCCCTCTGCCCAGATACATCCAACCAGAAAAGACGTCAGCTCTACCCAAAATGTTTATGTGAATGTATTTTTATATATGTGTCTTATCTTCATCTCTGCAACCTCCAGCTAATGGCACACATAGACGACAGGTGATATCCACATATACTAGCACTCACATATGTTCCCCCTCCATGTATCATCAACAAAATGTGCACCCCATTTGTTGGAACAAGAAGCCGAAAAGAGCTCGGTAGTGTTTGTCGGTCCATTTACAGACCCTTAATACGGGATGAGAAGGATTTAATGTAAACTTCGCAATACCTCGAAGCTTATGTAGAACATATACGGCACGATGATACATGCCCCTCAGATATGGATTCATACATACATGCTTTTACTATCCCACTAGGTCATACATTTCCCACCTACAACTCTCCCCGACCATCCAAGCTTCTGTAGATATTGTATAGATATTTTTCTGTTTATTGATTAGATAGTGGCAGTTATTGGTGACTGCCAAAGGGTGGACTGTCAAAGTCGAAAAAATATCGCAGTACACACATCACGTACAATCTACACACAGATGGCCTCCGTGTGTGTACTTGTTCTGCCGTGCGTGCGCATTTTCGCAATTTGTGTATGGTCGCTCCCGCGGTCCTGTGCATTAGCGTGTGGTATAAGTATTTACGGTAGAGGTTGTGAACGCATGGAAAAGCCATCAAAACACATTACATATTTAATCCAAATAGTGCACAATGTACACATAGTCTCCGTGCACCACACCAGCAAGTTACAACAGTTTAAATGGTATCAGAACAAAGGGATTCACCTTTACAGGATAGGAGGGGACAGAACAAGGTTATAAGGTGGTGTTTAGTATCCAGCTGTAGGGTATTTTAAGGGCAATATTCCGGTGTTGGTTTGCAGAAGATCGCACGTTCCTGCGAATAGTTATGCACAGGAGCAGAATATAAATATAAACTGTATTTACTGTACATTTGGTATGCGGCGGGAACCCAGAGGACACCACCCACAAGTGCATCTGGAACAGACATCGCCCACCTATTCAAACCAACCTATGACCTCTCCTGTACTGTAAATGACCATCCCTGTGTCCAATGGACAAAGAGATTACAGTATCCATTGTGTTAAGTTTTGGAAGATTGTATAAAGGAGCCAGCTGCATGCCTGGTCAGGGACAGACTCTAAAGGTTATCTACCCAGATGACTGAGGACCAGACTAGGAAACGCAGGCGACAAAACCAAAGACGTATGTACCATTGACTGTAGCCATTATTCTATTGTATTGTATTGCTTTGTTATTGTACCCCTTTCAGTAATAATATGTTGTGGTGTCGGAACCCGGCATTTTAAATACAAACTGGTGTCATGTTTTCCTTTCACTGCTAAGGTTATAAGTGCATTACTATCACATGTGTAGCTGTTAAGGGCTCACAGAGTATCTTTGGGTGTGTACACACTGAGTGTACTTGTACAGCCAGCGCGGCTTTTGTATGCAAAGTACGTACACGGTACGGGGCTCTGTACGCTAATGGTGTAATAAGTATGTAGGTTGAGGATTAAGTATAGCGTCCGCAGCGGCTCCATTTAAAGTGTATGAAATGTCTTTTTAAAGTGTTGCTTTTAGTCCTGTACGTAAACCAGCATTTACACCTCCTACTATATACTGCGCACAACTACAATGCAGCATAGATATGGATAGTATACTTGACAACACAGAGGTAGAGCAATGGACTACTGTACCATACTGCTATATATATATATATATATATATATATATATATATATATATACTGGTGGTCAGCAAAATTCTGCACTATCCTCCTACTATATACTGCGCACAACTACAATGCAGCACAGATATGGATAGTATACTTGACGACACAGAGGTAGAGCAATGGACTACTGTACCGTACTGCTATATATATACTGGTGGTCAGCAAAATTCTGCACTGTCCTCCTACTATATACTGCGCACAACTACAATGCAGCACAGATATCGATAGTATACTTGACGACACAGAGGTAGAGCAATGGACTACTGTACCATACTGCTATATATATACTGGTGGTCAGCAAAATTCTGCACTGTCCTCCTACTATATACTGCGCACAACTACAATGCAGCACAGATATGGAGCGTTTTCAGGCAGAGAACGTAGATATTTGCAGCACACTGAGCACAGATATTTGCAGCACACTGAGCACAGATATTTGCAGCACACTGAGCACAGAAACTGAGAGAACGCAGCCACGTCCTCTCGCTATCATCTCCAATGCATGAGTGAAAATGTCGTTGATGCGCGGCTCTTTATATGCAATACGAATCTCGCGAGAATACGACAGCCGGATGATGACGTTCGGGCGCGTTCGTGTTAACCGAGCAAGGCGGGAAGATCCGAGGCTGCCTCAAAACCGTGTAAAATAGGTGAAGTTCGGGTGGGTTCGGATCTCGAGGAACCAAACCCGCTCATCTCTAATTCAGGCGATAAGAACACACATGCACACCCTTCCATACAAGAGGGAAGAGGTTTAGTGATTGTCAAGATCCTCAAATCAGGTGCGTCAGGGTGGGATCCCTGTGTATACCTGTGGACATAGGAGAAATCCCGTTATCAACGGTAAGTTCTTACCATAATGGTATATTTCTCCGGCTGGGTCCACAGGTTATCCACAGGATAACATTGGGATTTCCAAAGCCATTATTAGTGGTGGGGACGCTCCCGAATTCTGCATCATGAGATGCAAAAGTATCCAATGCATAATGTCTAATGAATGTGTTAATGGAAGACCATGTGGCTGCTTTACAAATCTGTTCTGCTGAAACACCATGCTGTGCTGCCCGTGAAGGACCTACCCTACGTGTAGAGTGTGCAGAGACATTAGCCGGAACAGGGAGATCAGCACGAGAATATGCTTCTGAAATTGTAATTCGAAGCCATCTTGCTAGCGTCTGTTTAGTAGCAGGCCATCCTCTTTTGTGAAATCCGTAAAGAATGAAGAGAGAATCTGTCTTTCTGATGGCACTAGTGCGATCCACGTAAATTCTTTTTTTTTGAACAATGGTTTTTATTAAATTTTTAGAGAAACAGAAATTAAACCAAGAAGTACAGTACATTTCACAGAAAATATCAACAAAAGTAATCAAAGTGAATGACCTGCAATAGTTTACAAAATACTTTGACATTTAGAACATAGCGTGCAGGTCGTCCATCGCGTATTCCTAATCTTGGCACCACATCAACAGACAAATAAAATACATAACAGATACAAAACAGAAAAACACAACTAATAATGCAGAAAAAGAAGAAGGATAGAGAAAGATACAAGACACAGACACACAAGGGGTAACATAAAGACAAAGGCAAAGCTCTTCAATAACTGTGTTCCTAGAGACGGCACAACCAGAGAATGGTATAGAGCATTAGACATAGGTGACTGGTACTATCAGTTAGAATCTGAATGTGGGGAGTGCAATTGTGACAGGTCTGTGGAATCTGTGACAAATATAGTATGACCCTGCCGAACCCGAAATTCCCTCCATTTCAGCCAATTCCTCTTCGTTGAGGGAGGTGACATAGAATATACACCTCCCGCTGTTTCAAATAAGAAATGTTTGTGGGTGTTATTGATAATAGTTTGGATAACGGGTATTGACTGCGATTTCCACAGCTGTCCGATAGCTGCCTTAGAGGAAATAAGGATATGACCAGCCACATATCTATCACAGTTCAGTAGGGGACATGATGAATAATGAAACAAGGCAAACATGGGATTCAGTGGCACCTCCACCCCCAACACCTGCCGCATAAGGGAGAACACTCCCATACACAGCGGTCTCAAAAGCGGGCACTCCCAGAAGATATGTAGAATATTGCCCACCTGTCCACAGTTCCTCCAACAGAGTTGGGATATCGAGGGCCAAATGCTATGAAGACGCTGCGGAGTAAAGTACGCCCTGTGACATAATTTGTAATACATTTCAGAGTGCTGGAGACATATAGAAATCTTAAAACACGTTGAAGAGATATTGTCCCACTCCTCTCGAAGGACTATAGAAGGATCCCTTTCCCATTTGAGCTGCGAGGGAGTTTTACCCTTTTTAGTCAGAAGGACAATATATTGATACCATTTGGATATCCCACCCCTATGACCTGGGGAAGACAATCTAGAAGACACAGAAGCAGGGAGGGGAACAAAACTTCCCGACCCTCCAGCACAAGAATGAAGCCAGTGGCGCAGTTGCAAGTACTTAAATAAATCATGTTTTGGTATATGGAATCAGGATTGGAAGCTGGAGAAGGGCACTAAACCTCCTTCCGAACAGAGATCCCTCAAGTTCACAATCCCAGCATCTGTCCAAGCTTCAAGCGCGAGATTGGGTATAGTACCGGCAACAGTTCTAATTGATAGATCGGCCGACGGCAGCAAAATGGTTGGGTCAGACACGTCCACTGAATGCCAAAGCTTCAAGGTGCTTCTAATCATTTCCCCTGGGCCCTGCCATTGTGGAACACTATGGATAGGGAACAAAAAGAGATCTCTAATGTCAATCAGCCCCAAAAAAGACCTTTCTATGAAGACCCAAGGCTTGGTGGTATGCGTGGTGAACCAGTCCCGAGCCTGACTGAGAAGACACGCGGAGTGGTATGCCTCTAAACTAGGGTAAGCAACCCCTCCCACAGTCTTGGGTAAAATCAGGATCTGTCTAGCAATGCGGGGCCTGGACCCCTTCCAAATAAAGTGAGATAAAATTTTATTAGCCCTAATGTTGAGAGGTTTGGGGAAGCTACGAGGGATAGCCCGAAACAGGTAGAGAAGCTTAGGGAGCAGTATCATTTTAGTTGCGGAGATCCGCCCCAGCCAGGAGATTTCATGGAGGAACCACTCCTTAATCAATCTCTCAAATGCATTCAATAAAGGCACGTAGTTACAATCATACAGGTCCCCGTCCAGGGAGAGATGGATACCCAAAGATTTGATTGATCGCGTTTGCCAAGCGTATCTGTACCTGTCTTTGAGCAAAGTCAGAGTGCGTGGTGGGATATGAATCGGTAGGGCTTCCATTTTAGAAGTGTTCAATTTATAGTAGGAAATCCTAGAATATTTATCAAGGATACTATGGAGGGTGGGGAGGGAAGTGTCAGGACGAGTCAAACAGAGCAAGATATCGTCAGCAAACAAGCTAACCTTGTGAGTCAGTCCTCCTATCTCGGGGCCCGTAACTGTCGCCTCAGACCTGATAGTTTCAGCTAGGGGCTCAATAGCCAAAGCAAATATAAGGGGCTATAATAAGCAGGCCTGCCTAGTGCCATTCGATATAGTGAATCTTCCTGACAGACACCCATTTACAAACACCTTTGCAGAGGGAGTGGAGTATAGAGCAAAAATCGAGTCTAGGAACGTCCCAATAAATCCGAATTTACCAAGAACAGCTCTCAGATATCCCCAATGAAGTCTGTCGAACGCCTTTTCGGCATCCAACGAAAGAATTAAAAGGGGGGTTTTATGTGGATTGCAGTGCTCCATGACGTCAAATACTCTCCGAGTATTGTCCGGGGCCTGCCTGCCCGGAACAAAACCCACCTGATCAGCAGCTATTAGAGACGGTAGAAGCGGGGAGAGACGATTAGCTATAAGCTTCACAAAAAGCTTAACGTCAGCGTTAAATAAAGCTATAGGTCGGTAATTTTGAACAGATGTAGGAGGCTTACCAGGTTTAGGGATAGCAACAATTTGTGCTTCAAGCATTTCCCCTGGAAGCCACCCCACATCTGACGCCTCGTTAAAAACTGACAGCAGCACTGGTGCCAATTCAGCCTTATAAGTTTTATAAAAATGGGACGGAATGCCATCAGGCTCAGGGGCATTAACTCTCGGGAGATTATCGATAGCAGCTTCTAATTCCTTCATAGTCCAAGGGGAGCTAAGGGACAGGCAGGTCACGGAGTCCAATGTCGGGAGCGAGATTTCGTTCAGAAAAGACTGTATTTCAGCCTCCATGGGTTGGGGAGTAGCCGAGTCAGACTGCAAATTATAAAGTTGGGAATAATATTCTGCAAAGGTGTTTGCAATATCATAAGGGTCAGACACCCTAGATCCCGTGGTGGAACAAACATAATGGATTCTAGCCCTAGCTCACCTATTCCGTAACTTTCGGGCCAAAAGACGACCCGCCTTATTACCAAACACACAAAATCTCTGGTTCAGTCGTGCAATGTTGCGGTACACTTCCCGACGCGAGAATATATTTACTTTCTCCCTGGCGGCTAGCAAAAGTTTGAAAAGAGACCTATTTTGGGGATCGGCTTTATGCGCCAACTCCAGCCTGGCCACTTCTCCTTCAGCCAACACACATTCCTGTTGTTGAGAACATTTTAGTCGCGAAGCTGTTTGAATGGCCGAACCTCATACTACAGCCTTAAAGGAGCACCAGTTATTAAAGATAGAGGTATCCTCGGGTTTATTAGTGTCAAGATATAACTGTATGGAACTTCGTATGGCGAGATAGGCCTCAGGGTGGCTAAGTAAGAAATTCTCCAACCTTCCTGGTGGAACTTTTTAGGCCTCCGAGTCCCATACTACCAACAAAGGCGAATGGTCGGACCAGGACATCGGTAGTATTTTTATGTCCCTAATGGACGATAACGTATCTTTAGTAGTCAAAACGAGATCAATTCTGGAATACGAGGAGTGAACATGCGAATAGAATGAATAATAGTCCCTAACTGTGGGATATTTAGTCCTCCACGCATCATAAAGGTCATATTCACCCAGCAAGTGGCGAAAGCCTGCATTACTCTCAGGAGTGGTTCGATTCCTAGGCAAGGCACATCTAGTAGGATGAGATGTATCCATGATAGAATCAACGACCATATTAAAATCCCCCAATATCAAAATGGTCCCCCTAGCATGTTTCTGGATCAGAGAGCATAATTTAGTGCAGAATACCATTTGACCAGAATTAGGTGCATAGCAGGAGACTAGGGTGCTCCTAGCATTGTCGAGAAGCCCTAAGGTACCGACCTTCAGGGTCCATAATTTGGGAGTCTAGTGTGAAGGAGCAGTGCGAGGAAATTAATATCGCAATACCCGCCTTTTTTGTGGGACCATTCGCCATGTGACAGGTAGGGAAACGATTATCATGGAATCTAGGGGGGTCTAGTTTCCTAAAATGAGTTTCCTGAATCGCGGCCACATCCGCCTTCATTTTATAGAAGGAGGTCAAAGCTAACTTACGCTTCTGCAGGGAATTCAATCCCTTAACACTGAGTGACACTAACTTGACCATAACTGATTAATCGGGAAGCAAACCAACCGCTCAGTCCAACAGGTGCATACCTGGCAATTTCCGTATCCTGAACACTTAGACAGAGTAGATCAGCAATCAAGGGCAAGAGAAGACACAGAAGGGGAACAACCAGGGGGAGAAGGAAAGAGAAGACATAGAGAAAAGGAAAGAAACTGACCCCGTAAAGATACAGAGTCAAAGTAAGGCGCCAAGACATCCAGCGCCTCACACTACTAAGTAGGGAGGTTAGTGGCCAAACTCCCCGCAGTCAAGCAACCGAGAAATGCAAAGCTAAGTAATTATAAATTCACATTATCACACGGCATAGATAACAAATAACGGCAGGGCAACATCGACATGATATTTTGAGCAAAACACTAGGCTTATAAACAAACAAATTATCCTAGTGGCTGTAGCAGAGAAAACAGACTGAAACCTATTGTTCATCCTCATCTCCGAAAACAGAACTCTAAACATCACATAGACAGTCATAACTGTAGAAAGAGGAAGACTATAGCGGAGAGTCAATGCCTATGAGCAGCAAAGGCAAGATCTGTAGCAATTTTGCAGCAAAACATCACAAAACAGTAGTACCAGCTCAACAGCAGCTGGTGCTGGCAAATGAACATAACAAAGGCAAGGCCCTATTTCTCAACCGTCGACTAGTCCTGCTGAAGTAGGCGGTCCGGAGAGCCAGTCCCGCGATCATCCACCAAATTCCACTTGTGCAAGAGTCTCATACCGTCCTCTACTGAGGATACAGCAATAGTGGAACCTTCCCTAGAGATCAGCAGACGAGTGAGGAAACCCCATCTATAGACGATGCCAGCTTTCCTAAGAGCAACGGTAACAGGTTGAAAGGAACGTCTCTTGGTGAGAGTGTACTGAGACAAGTCTCCAAAAAGTTGAAGCGGGCCTAAGGCCTCAGACATGTCAGACGAAGGTCTTGCCGCTTTGAGTAGTGACTCTGTAATATGGAAGAAGTGAACACTCATGAGGACATCCCTTGTCGACCCCTCCGGAGCATTGCGAGCCTTCGAGACCCGATGGATTCAGTCCAGGATCAGATCTGAAGAGGTGGCTGAGGGCAGGAGCTTCTTGAAGACTTCCAGAGTATAGTCATGCAAGCTACTATTGGAAACTGATTCCGGGACCCCCCCCCCCCCCCCCCCCCTGGGAGCTTAAGGTTGTTTCTGCACGAACGGTCTTCCAAATCCACCACTTTATCTCGCAGAGCGGCCACTTCCCCCTCGAGGGTATCATGAGAGTCAAGAAGGGAGTTATGCGAGCCCACCACCTCACCCATCTTTATTTCCAGTTGACCGGTTCTTTCACCCAAGTCATCGATAGAGCTTTGGCAGGACTGCAACATTGTCTTAAACTCGGACGCCACCTCGTCCTTAAATTGTTGCAACAAAAGCTTCATGTTGCCCACTGTTAAGGCCTCACCATCCTCCAGACGTGGCGAGGGAGGGGACTCTTGAGTTGGAGCAGCAGTCGCCATAGGAGAGGGCCGCACAGGTGAGGGGCTCGATCCGGTAATATGGGGCCCAGGCACCTGAGGTTTGTTGCGATAGGGAGAAGGCTTGAAAAAGGCAACCTGAGAGATCGGTTTGGAGGCTTTATGCTTCTTAGGAGGCATGACGCAGCACCTTCCAGAGAAACTATCAACACCTGTAGAACGGGGGGAGCTCAGCGGGGGCCTCAATCCGGCATTGAAGCAAACATGCCGCGTGTGAAAGAGTGTCGGCTAGAGTGACTGCAGGGAGGCACGTGGGGGGCACATATTAGAGGAGGTCACATCCCACTGCTGTAGCGGCAGGCACGATAGCTGGGGAGGATTGATACACGTACCAGCACACTCGGCCCCGGTACAGGGAGACCAACCTGCACTCTTAGTATAATAACTCAATCCCACAGCAATATACACCGGAAATTATAATAACAGTGAGCAGGGGGATATTAATTATAATATGGACGTGCAGGAGCAGCACTTATACATATAGAATTGAGAAAATAGATTTGCACCTAGCGCTGTCACTCACCAAAGTGAATGCAGCTGAACTCTGAGGGATGATCCCAACCCCTCCAATGAAGAATATGCAAACAAAATGAGACAGCGCTACCCACTTTGGTTTTTAACTTTTTTTTATATATATGTATAAAGATAATCAAAAAAATACAAATACAGACATAAAGATACCAGCCAGTATCACACTAATAAAATACTGATTAATGTAGTTGAAATTTAATCATAAAATACAATTATCAACACTGATGAAGCCGCTGAAAACGGACCCTGAGGCGGAGAATCGTGTTTGTGAGGGATAACGACAGGTGTTGTGAACTTGTGAGTTAAGAGAAAGTATTTCACCCCCTGCAATATCGGGTGTGTGGCTCACAACCTCCACTTACCGGCCGGTGAACTGTTTTCATTCGTACCCCAGTGCACAGGGGAATGAGTGTTTTAAAGTTTTGGTGACCCTCTGAATTATATGCTGCTAGCTTGTGCAGCCAGAAAGGATATAATCTATGCTGAGTGCTTTGGCTAAATGTGCTCTAATCCTGGATCAATGCAAAATGTGGGTTAACCTATTTTACTAATTCTGCTTCTATCCTTGGCAATTGGGCTGTTAATCCTTGCAGTCTTACAGGACGTTATTTATTTATTTTCTGCTTCATCCATTTGGGCTGAAAGAACTTTGTGTGGCTACATAACAATACTAACTCTGCCATATAAGGATGATTGAAAGGCTGCTTGGATAAAAGGAATGCATGCTTGCCTACTGGGGCATACTAATCCATTGTGCTAATTCCCGGGACTTTTAATACAGTGCTCTTCATCTTTTTGCATTTTATATTATAAAGTCTGGATATTTCTTGTTATCATACTGTTAGGGCACTTCTATGCATGAATCAATATTAGCACAATATCAATGCTAGTATTAAATGATATGATAACAATACATATAGAATTGGCCACTTTGAATGCCCAGCGGCACATCCCACAACAGGCTGCGTGCAAGGGGGGTAATTCCAAGTTGATCGCATTTTGAGGCAGATATAATGTGCAGAAAGAGTTAGATTTGGGTGGGGTGTGTTCAATCTGCAATCTAAATTGCAGTGTAAAAATAAAGCAGCCAGTATTTACCCTGCACAGAAATAAAATAACCCACCCAAATCTAACTCTTTCTGCACATGCACATTATATCTGCCTCCCCTGTAGTGCACATGGTTTTGCCCAATTGCTATCAAAAATCCTGCTGCGATCAACTTGGAATTACCCCCAAGGATTGGGGCTGCTGAGTGTCAGCTCCTTCACAGCAGCACGCTTCAGGGGAGAGAGGCCGGCGTCTGGGAGCCAAGACTAGGGATCTCCCGCAGCCGCACACCCTGCACTGCACAGGGATGAATAGAGGGAGTGAAGGGGGGCCCTTGCCACCCGGTGACAGCGGGAGACGCACGCCCCTCCCGCCCTGCCCACTGAGCCGCCCGCAGCCGCGGGCCAGCATCTGTACTGTAGTGGTGTGCGAGTGAAGCAGCGGGGGGGGGGGGGGATCACCGGCAGCACGGGGCAGCCGCTGTCTGCAATGCTCGATCTGGACGTCAGCCGCCGGGACCCAGGGGGAGCAGGAGCTGCTGCTGTCACTTCACGCCACACCTGGACGGAGAACACTTCTTCCGAGCCCCACCGCCGAGCGGCCCGCACAGCTTCACTTCCGGTCAGGGGGGGATTATACTGCAGTCCCCTGCTTCAGATGGGGGGGAAGGCCGCAACCTGCAGGTACCCTAAAAAGGGCCCCCCGGCTCCGCAACCCAAACCCCTCAATCCCCAACAGCAGAGGGAGGTATCAGAGAATATTAGGGGGATTCAGGGCTCTGTACTCCAATTTTAAACTAGGTGAAATATCAGATTAATCAGGAGCTCACTAAAATCGCCTCCTCACAGTTCACAGGCTAGGCCACGCCCCCCTCCACGTAAATTCTTAATGCACGGACTACATCCAGCGACGCTTCTCCAGCAGACAGTCCCGATACCTGAAAAGCCGGGACTACAATTTCTTTGTTCAGGTGAAACTTTGAGACCACCATCGGAAGATAACCAGATTTAGTTCTGAGAACTGCTTTATCTGGATAAAAGATCAGAAAAGGAGACTTACACGATAGTGCCCCTAAATCTGACACTCTTCTAGCTGACGACATTGCCAGTAGAAAAAGAACTTTAGCCGTTAACCATTTATGATCTGCTCTCTGAAGTGGTTCAAACGGAGCCCCCTGAAGGAATTTAAGAACCAGATTTAAATCCCAGGGTACTGCAGGAGGAACAAATGGTGGTTGAATGTGCAACATTCCCTGAAAGAAAGTACGCACATCCTGCAGGTTCGCAATCTTTCTCTGAAACCATACAGTTAATGCTGATATTTGAACTCTCAAAGAAGCCACTTTTAAACCCTTATCCATTCCTGCTTGGAGAAAATCCAAAATCCTGGATACTTTAAAAGATCTTGGATTCATACCTCCCTTGTTACACCAAAGAATATAGGCCTGCCATATTCGATGATAAATCCGAGCTGAAGAAGGCTTTCTAGCTCTAAGCATGGTTTGAATTACCTGTTGTGAAAAACCTCTTGATTTCAGGATAGATGTTTCAACAGCCACGCCGTCAAAGACAGACGTTCCAAATGGCTGTGACAACAAGGCCCCTGCGTCATTAGATCTGGACGTTGAGGAAGCAGAATTGGAGCTTCCAGGGACATCCTTAGCAGATCTATGTACCAATGTCTTCTGGGCCAGGCTGGAGCTATTAGAATTATGGCTCCCTTTGCCTGCTTTACTTTCCTTACTACCCTGGGCAACAGGGAGATAGGAGGAAATAGATATGCCAGATGAAATTCCCATTTCACTGACAGTGCGTCTACAAGGATCGCCCCGGGATCCTTTGTTCTCGACCCGTATGCTGTAACTTTGTTGTTCCAACGGGACGCCATGAGATCTATCTCTGGCAGACCCCATCTGTCTACTAGAGTTTGAAATACCTCCGGGTATAATGCCCATTCGGTCTCCTGAATGGTGTGTCGACTGAGAAAATCTGCTTCTCAGTTTAACACTCCCGGTACAAACACTGCGGACAATGCCGGAAGATGAAGTTCTGCCCACCTTAGTATGTGAGTTACTTCTTCCATCAGTCCTTTGCTGTGAGTTCCTCCCTGATGGTTGAGGTACGCTACTGCTGTTGCATTGTATAAACGGATCTGAACTGGTCTTCCCCGCAGAATGTCCTTTGCCTGAACTAGAGCCATATATATGGCCCTTATTTCCAACAAATTTATTGGCAGGCAACTTTCCTTCGTGGTCCATTTTCCCTGGAACCAAACATTTTTGAACACTGCTCCCCAGCCTTGAAGACTGGCATCCGTTGTCAGTACTTGCCAATCTGCTATCCAAAGGGGTCTCCCCTTGTCTAGATGGTCCATCTGTAGCCACCAAGCTATTGAACTTTTTACGCTTACTGGAAGCTTTATCATCTGTCTCTTTATTGTCTGATGTCTTCCATCCCATTTGGTTAGAATGAGGTGCTGTAAGGGTCTGGAGTGGAATTGCGCATATTCCACCATGTCGAATGTTGACACCATCAGACCCATCAGTCGCATTGCTGCATGGACTGAAATTGACTGTGCAACAATTCCTGAGTCATTACCTGTACCTTGGAGATCTTCTTCTCCGGTAAGATAATCCTTTGTAGACTTGAATCCAATATGGCCCCGAAGTGAACCATCCATTGTGATGGATTCAGGGACGACTTCTCCCAATTTATGAGCCATCCGTGTCTTTGTAGACAAGCTATTGTCTGTTGGAGATGGCCCAAGAGTAACTCCTGGGATAGAGCCAGGATTAACAGATCATCTAGGTATGGAAAAATTCTTATTCCCTGCTTGCGGAGATAATCTGCCATAACCACCATAATCTTGGTAAATACCCTGGGGGCTGTTGCTAGCCCAAAGGGCAAAGCCTGGAACTGATAATGCTGCTGGAGGATGGCAAACCTGAGGTAACACTGATGTGACCATGCTATGGGCACATGCAGGTAAGCATCCTGTACATCCAGAGATACCATGCAATCTCCTGGTTCCATGGCCAATACTATGGAGCGTAACGTCTCCATGTGAAACTTTGGAATACAAATGTATTTGTTTAACCCTTTGAGGTTGAGAATTGGTCGGAATGATCCATTTGGCTTCTGGATCAAAAACAGGTTTGAGTAAAACCCCCATCCCCTTTGTGTCCGGGGTACCGGGATAATTACCCCAGACTGAAGAAATTTCTGAACTGCTTCTTGCAAAGCCCTGGCCTTTGACTCTATACGAGACGGGCTGTTGCAAAAGAACCTTTGAGGAGGCTGCTTCCTGAAAGGGAAACCATAACCAAGAGATACCACCTTCTGCATCCAAGCATCTGTCGTCGACTGGCGCCAAATGTGTGAAAAGTGAAGGAGTCGGCCCCCAACCCTGGAATCCTCCAGACGGAGGCAAGTACCCTCAAACTGATGGCTTCTGCTCTGGTTTGGAAGCTGGCCGTCTACTGGCCCACTGCTTCTTGCCCCTAGCTGATTTATTGTACTGGGGTTGGTTAGTCTCAACCTTTCCTTTAGATCTACCATGCCATCGAAACTGGCGAAATTTTGCTCACCCCGATTTAGGGGCATAGCTAGCCGGAAACTTTACTTTCTTGGATTCAGCTTCCGACTCCAGGATATCTGTCAATTGCTTTCCGAACAGAATATTCCCAGTGAAAGGCAACACTTCAAGAGCTTTCTTGGATTCTGCATCCGCTTTCCAAGTACGTAGCCAGACTGCTCTACGAGTGGCTACCGTTAAGGCTGATGCTTTAGAAGCAATCGTACCCATATCAATTGCTGCTTCTTCCCAATATTGCGCAGCTTGTTTTATATAGCCTAGCTGAGAGTCCTGCTCCCTGGTAGGTATGGCGATGCCACTCTCTAATTCCTCCGCCCATTCTACCACTGCTTTCGCCATCCAGGCTGAAGCCATGGCTGGCCTTACCACAGCCCCTGAGAGAGAAAAAATATTTTCAAGAAACCATCTACTCTTCTATCTGTGACATCGTCCAGTGAGGTAGACGGTAATGGTAAAGCAGACACGCACAAGTCGTACAACGTGTGCATCTACCTTAGGAGGAACCTCCCTTTTTGAACAGTCCCCAGATGAAAAAGGATAATAAGAATCCCATTTCTTTGGAATCTTATACTTTTTATTAGGAGTAGCCCACGGTCCTTCCATAATTTCCGTCAGATCCTCTGACTCCGGAAACTCAGTCTTAACCGATTTTGGACGTTTAAACTTAGGTGCCTTAGATTTTGACACTGCCTTGGCTGGTTCCTCCAGACACATAATAGCTTTCATGGTATTAATGAGCTCAGCTATATCCTCTGTGCTGAAGCCCTCCGACTGGTCGTCATATGGGTATTTGAATACACTGTATCCTCATCTGTTGTATCATCTTGTGTAGTCTGTAACATGGATGTATCTACCCTGGTATTAATAGCCTGGCAACTTGTAAAAGCTGTTGGCATCAAACCATAAGGAGGGAGCTGCATGTATGGGTTAATAGTGTAATTTATTCCCGGGGGTGGAACTGCAGGTGCTAATCTGTTAGCTATTGTAGACAAGGTCTGTGCGACCACACCCCTTTTTGCAGGGCGTTTCCCCTCATAAGTAAGATACCGGGCTATTCCATGCAAAATCCTTTTACCAGATAAGCATGTTAAGGGTGTCCCTGATAAAGTATCCTCGTCTTTTGCCGCTCACAGACATGGTAAATAATCCGTTGTTTTTTTTTACAAAACTACACTCTCTGTGACTGAAAATCACCTATATAGATATAGAAGTGATATCAATCTGACCACAATCCGAGCACCTGCATTGAGTATCAGAAACCATACTGACAAACATATAAAAGTCAGCAATCACACTAGCAGTCAGTCACATGTTAATTATTAGACATTGTCATATGAGAATATAAATCAACCACAGAATACTTTTCTAGTATGTAGGATTACAAATACTGCACTTCTGTTTTTAAACAGCTATTATCACAAGTTTTCTCAGACATGTTATGCAGAAAACAACAGTACTGTACAGGTCTCATATGCATTGTGTACCAAAAATAACTATTCATACTAACAAGTAGAAAGAATTTTAGTACTGTATAACCCTTATTCAGTTAGAGTGGGATACAAGGAGACTCACCCCACTTCCAGAATCAATCAATATGCCCGACAGACGCTGAGTGGATTCAGACGCTACTGGTGTACACTGCCTCTCCGGTAACTTATGAGAGACACAGACACTCAATAACGGACCCAGACGCTCAGTGAACGATGAGTGTATACAGACGCTCCTGTCTGCGACCTGGTCTCGGTGGCAACTCTAGTGTACACAATCGCAACATCTAAGCTGCGACCGAGTACCCTCGTGGTAGCATCTGAGACGAAAGTGAGGTCATCAGTTCATGGACGGGAGACGCATGGAAACTGGTCATGAACTGGGGGGAGGGGCCAACAGGAGAGCGTCTGACTCCCCCTGCTGACATAAACCACAAGGATCACAGCCTCAGCCTAGTCCTGGCACCTATGATCCCTGCAGCATAGCGCTGTTGCACTTAAGAGTGGCGGCGCAGCAAAAACTGTTTGGTAGTCTCCTCCAATACAGTGTGGCTGTGTCCGAATTCCTCTAGTAAATGGAATCAATGCCTTACCTTCTCCCCATGCTCCGGCCACAGCCTGGTAACGTCTGCTGGACCTGCTAGAACATCCGACACAGACACGACAGCACTAATACCCACGGGTAAGCGTTGTTGCGACCCGCTAGGGAGTTGTTGGAGCGACTCTTTTCAGCATACGTTTAAGACGCTGTTAGGAAAGATCACTCAAAACTTAGTAAGACTATAAAAATAAAATAACAAAAGCTTAGGGCTGCCTTAGCAGCTGCCCTGTGACCATGGTCTGGCTCCTGCCGCAGCAAACAAAAAACTGATTTGACTGAGTCGGTGGGCGGGATTATATGGAGGAGCCCGATGCATCCTGGGAGGCCAGAAAGCTCGTGACTATTTGGTGCCATTTCCGCTGTCGCTCCGGCATATCCCAATGTTATCCTCTGGATAACCTGTAGACCCAGCCGGAGAAAAATTTCTTAGTGGTACTGTGTGTGTGCATGCTGCAAAAAATGGGTATGGCCACATGCCACATGGGGCGTGGCCAATGAAAATGGGGGTGTTATACACATATGGAGGGCCAGATACACATATGCTCCCATTAGTGCAGTGCCAGATACAAATATGCCCCCACAGTGCAAGATACACATAACTGCTTCCACAGTGCCAGATACCTATATGCCCACACAGTGCCAGATACACATATGCCCCATAGTGCCAGATATGCATATGCCCCACAGTGCCAGATACACATATGTCCCCATAGTGCCAGATACCTATATGCCCCCACAGTGCCAGATATGACCCTACAGAGTCAGGTATACATATGCTCTCACAGTGCCAGATACACCTATGCCCCCAGTGCCAGAAACACATATGCCCACAGTGCCAGATACATATATGCCCCCACAGTGCCAGGTACACATATGCTTCCACAGTGCAAGATACACATATCCCCCACAGTGCCATATATGCCCCTACAGAGCCAGGCATACATATGCTCTCACAGTGCCAGATACACCTATGCCCCCAGTGCCAGATACACATGCCCCCACAGTGCCAGATACATATATTCCCCCACAGTGCCATATATGCCCCTACAGGGCCAGGTACACATACTGTATGCCCCACAGTGCCAGGTACACATATGCCCACACAGTGCCAGATACATATATGCCCACACAGTGCCAGATACACAAATGCCCCACAGTGCCAGATATGCCCCCCAGTGCTGCTCACTGCACTGCTGCTGGCCTGTGTGTGAGGGGAGAAGAGGTGGTGGTGTTTGTGTATCAGACACCAGTTCGTGAGCCAATCTAAACTCAATTAGGAGCTTTGTCAGCGAGCTCTGATTGGCTCACGGGCCAGCGCCCTTAGAAATGCTGCCGCTCTAGCAGTATGCCGGGCTGGCAGCGCGACCAACTGGAGTGGGATGCCGAGCCGCATGTGGATGGAGAGAGAGCCGTGGGTTGGCCACCGCTGATGTAGAGGTTGGGGTCCAAATGCCGGTGTTTGGGATGACGGCAGTAAAAATACCAACCACGGCATCCCGATGTGCAAAATCCCGATGGGGGAAGGTAAGTATACTTACCTTCTCCCAATGGTGCCTAACCCTACCTTCTAAACTTAACCCTCCCCCCACAGCCTAACTCTAACCCTCGCCGGTGGTGCATAAACCTAACCCGCCCCCTGTAGCCTAACTATAACCCTCCCCGGGCTTAACCCTCACCCTCCTCGCAGCCTAAACTTAACCCCTCCGGGCAGCAGCCTATACCTAACCCTCCCTCTGCAGCCTTAACCTAACTGCCCCACCCACCACCCCCTCCGTGCAGCTTACCTGTCAGACTGGTTGGCTGACTCTCCTTCCGGTTCCTGGCTGTCGGGATTCCGGCACCGGCTTGTGGCCATATTTGGGATAACGGTGTCAGCATTCTGAATAGTGGCAGGATTCTGGCTTTGGTATGTTGACCTACATATACATAAACATTTGACCTACATATGTAGATGCTATGCCGCAGCAGCTACCGGCTAGCTGCTACTCTCAAACCTCCTTGGCTGGTCATTCATAGAGCCCGCCCTCTGTGACATCTTTCCTGACTCTCTTAGCGGCCAACAGGGATAGTCACAGATGCAGTGCACAGGGGTCTGCCCCTCCCTGACACTGAAGACTCTGCCTTCATCCTCCGAATGCTGGTACTCCGGTAAACTAAACTGTTTAGAAAAAAACAAACATTAATTATCTGTTGACAGTGTCCCCTGCCATGCTTCCTTGCTACGTTGAAGGACTCCAGTTGTGGACAATGGCAGAGCCATAAGGCCCACACTCCCACAGTAGAGGGAGTAGCATCGTGTCAGTGAGGCCCACCGGGCAATGACCCACCTCCCCAGCAGACCATTCTGAGCTTACCTTCAGTAGAAAAGGAGGAGGAAGGTAAGGGGTGAAGAAAGGGCAAGAAGAAGAAGAAAGGGGGTGGCAGAAGGAGGAGCAGGGTAAGAGGAACAGTTATTTGTGAGGGGCACAGTGGAAAGGTGGGTGGTGGGGCCACAGGAAATAGATGGATGGCAGGTAATAAATGATAAAAGAATGTCAGGGGACACACACACTGGTGACTGGGGTGGGTGGGGGACATGAAAACATAGACAGTGTTAACTGGAGGGAGTGCGACATGGATCTGTACACACTGGTGACTGGGGGTGGGGGAAGGAGGACTTGGAGACATACACACTGGCGACTGGGGGTGAGGGAGGGGGACATGGATATATACACACTGGTGACTGGGGAAGGGGGCATGGACACATACATACTGGTGACTGGTGGTGTGGGGAGGAGAACATGGAGACATACACACTGGTGACTGGGCTGGGAGTGGGACATGCAGATATACACAATGGTTACTGGGATTGGGTGGAGGGGGACATGGAGACGTACACACTGGTGACTGAGGATGGGGGAGGGGGGAAATGGATATGTACACACTGGTGAATGGGGGAGGGGGATATGAGATATACCCACTGGTGATTGGGAATGTTGGGAGGGGAACATGGAGACATACACACTGGTGACTGGGGTGGGTGGGGGGCATGGAGATATAGACAGTGTTGACTGGGGAGATTGTGACATGGATTGTGACACTGGTGACTGAGAGTGGGGGAAGGAGGACTTGGAGACATATACACTGGCGACTGGGGGTGAGGGAAGGGGACATGGATATACTGTATACAACCGGGTGACTGGGGGAGGGGGACATGCACTCATACATACTGGCGACTGGGAGTGTGAGGAGAACATGGAGACATACACACTGGTGACTGGGGTGGGAGTGGGACATGCAGACATACACACTAGTGACTGGGGTGGGTTGAGGAGGGCTTGGATACACAAAGGTTACTGGGATTGGGTGGAGGTCGACATTGAGACATACACACTGGTGACTGGGAATGTGGGGAGAAGAACATGGAGACATACACACTGGTGACTGGGGATGGGGGTAGAGGGAAATGGATATGTACACATTGGTGAATGGGGGAGGGGTATATGAGACGTACCCACTGGTGATTGGGAATGTGGGCAGGGGAACATGGAGACATACACGCTGGTGACTTGGGTGGGAGAAGGACATGGAGACAGTGGTGACTGGGGGGAGTAGGATATGGAGACGTACAGATGGAGCCATGCAAATTGTGGCTCCGTCTGTGCCTTGGCGCGCCCACCTAGGCTTGCCCACCACCACGTCTGGGGCGCACGTGCGAAACACATACGCACCTCATTCACTTTAAAGGGAGCGTCTTTGTGTACTCCCATAGCGGGGCTAGGCACAAAATCGCCTAGTCCTGCCGGGAGTGCACGCCTGCGATGGAGCTGCACTAGATGAGTGCAGCTCCATCTGTACCACTGGTTACTGTTGATAGGGTGATTTGGACATGGAGACATACACAATGGTTACTGGGGTTGGGTGGAGGGTTAAATATGGAAACGTACACACTGGCGGTGGGGGGGGGACATGGATAAGTACACACTGTCGACTGGGGGGAGGGGGACATGGATACATATGTATACCTCACTAGTGTGACACACCACTAGGATGTTGCTGGATCTGGCCTCCCCTGGACCCTTTATCTAATAGACCCTGATGCTGACACCTCAGGGGTTACCACCACCACCCCTCCCCTCATCCTTGTGATGTCAGCTCTTGGCAGGAAAACCAGGGACCTAGCTACTGGCTGACCTCTGAACTTGGGGGAGGAGCCTGTTGAGAGGGGTTTCGGGGAGATGAAGCTGTGCAGTGTGTGCTGCCAGGGCTTGCATGTCAGAGAGGAGTGTCAGCAGCAGCCAGGTAGCTGAAAGAGCCCACACATTCACTGACATCCACCAGCCTGCAGGAAAGACAGATAGCCCAATGTGACTAGGGAGGCAAGTGTGGTAGTAACTGACAGTGTGCCAGAGACCCTGCAGCACAGCCGAGAGGAGCACATAGCCTCCACACATTACACTTCAGCAGAGCCAGTCAGGTTGTCTTGCAGAGACAAGCCATTTAGTGACCAAAGACTATTGACAGTGAGGTAGTCTACTCAATGCACTCATAGTATTGTACGGACACTGAGCTACTGGAGTGCTGGACATGGAGACTCTGCAGTCCAGTGAGGAACTACATTGCTGATATTTTACAGGCAGATATCAGCCAGTAAGGATGTCTGCATGGCTTATGGTAGATAAGCCACCCACAGCTGTGATATATAGCACCAACTTGTTTCATACCTGTTCATATCCAACTTGTTTCATACCTGTTCATACCTGTTCATATCCGCCACCTGGTAGCCATAAGGCATATTAGAGACACTCATACTGAGGAAGATATTTAAAATGGAGCTTTTATTCATCTCTGCTACCAGAGATCCTAGTATTGTATAGTGGCCTACGAGGGACCGTAATTGAGGGACTGTCAGTAAACAGAGACAGTGTATTTGTTATATGTGCTTGCTATATCAGTGGCCACAGCAGTCCAATATTTTCACAGTGTACAACAGAGTTATACTGTCATGTCATGAATGCATTAATACTTTAAAATTGTTATAATGCCTGCCAGATATTTCCTGATAACAGATTGCCTTGGTTGCCTTCTCTGGGCATAACGGAGTATAATTTAACTATTTATTGCAAGAGAATTCTATTGTATGGGTTCTCCTGCAAACGTACTTTTCTTTAAGCAAAGTAACCGAGACCCAGTATTCCCACTGAATATAACTCTGAGTCACTGTCCAAATGAGTAGTGACTTTGTAAAGGGTCTTTGGAGGTTCCTTATCTCCCTGCTTTGTCAAAGGGGAGACCTGAAGTGGAGTGATGTCAAGGCAAGACGCAGAAGTCTTCATGATGTTCAGGTACGATCCATCCTCACCAACACCCCACCATTAGGGGGGTATCATACATACATACATACATACATACATACATACATACTGGTGTCTGAGGGTGTGGGGAAGGGAACATGGAAATGTACATTCTAGTGAATGGGGGGTGAGGACATGGAGACATACATACACATTGGTACTGTAACTGGGGGGGGTGTAGAGGGGGACATGGAGATATGCAGACTGGTGACTGGGGGAAGAGAAAGGTGCAATCCATACTGAATAAAGCCCATAATGTGAATGAAAGAGCATAAACGGCCAAGAGACCCTGTCAAAGGCTTTCTCTGCATCCAGGGCAAGCACCAGAGAAGGAGTCCTATGAACTCTGATATAATGGATTACGTCAATAGTGCGTCTGGTGTTATCTAGTGCTTGTCTGGACGGGACAAAACCCACTTGATCCGGGTGGATCAGGGAGGGGAGTATAGGATTAAGCCTAGTGGCAAAAATGTAGCAAATATTTTTAGGTCTGTGTTCAAAAGCGATATGGGTCGGTAGTTAAACAGAAGTTGTGGGTCTTTGTTGGGTTTTGGGATGACAGTAATTGTGGCTTTAGTAGTATGGGAATGAATAGGGGTGCAGTCCAAAATAAAGTTAAATACTGCGGAAAAATGAGGGATTAAAGAGGATTGGAAGGTTTTATAGTATGACATAGGAAAGCCATCCGGACCTGGTGCCTTAGAAGGCTTGTGTGTTGAAGAAATAAATGTATTTCTTCTTCAGTTATGGGCTTGTCTAGACCAAGAGATGTCTCTGAGTCTATGTGAGAAACATTGCTTGAAGAGAAATAATTAGAGATTAACGGGTCAGTACTCAGTAGGAGCCGTTGGGTCCGAGTAGCTGGAGAGATTATAGAGTTTCTTATAGTATTCTTTAAACAGAGAGTTATTAGTGACCGGGTTATATTGCAAGGACCCTGAGTCGTCCTTAATAGCTGAAATGGCCGTCAAAGCTTTCCGAGCCTTCAATCTGTTAGCTAGGAGGGTGTCAGCCTTATTACTCTTTTTGTAAAATCTCTGTTTAAGCCAGCAGATAGCCTTCTCGGTCTTTTCAGAAAGAAGGGCGTTAAGAGCTGCCCTTGTGGTCATGAGTTGAGTGTAAGGAGTATGTGAGGGGTGTTGTTTATGGCGAGTTTCCAGAGCGTGGACCTCTTCTATGAGAGAAGCCAGTTTGAGCTTGTAGTCTTTATTTCTGTGGGAGGCATAACTGATGATGTGGCCTCTGATGACTGCTTTGTGTGCTTCCCACACTAATGGGGTACATGAAGAATCAGAAATATTCAAAGAAAACTAGTCAATGATAGCCGAAGTAATTTTGTCCTGAAACGGTGTGATTTTCAGCAGAGTTTCATTTAAACGGCAAGAGGAGCAGGAAATTTGCGTGTCCCGAAAATCAAAAGTGGCAGTTAAAATGGAGTGGCCCGACCACGTATTAGAGATAATAGAACAACCCAAGATATGCTTAGAGGCCAAGGTACAGCAGAGATAAAGGTCTATACCGGAATAAAATCAGTGTGGGATTGAATAGAAAGTATAGTCTCTGGACGAAGAGTATAGGGCTCGCCAGACATCGAAAAGTCTGGATTCTCTCTTATGTCTGTTTAGGGATCATGTTGAAGGACCGTGCTGTGTGTGAGAAGGAGAAGAGGACCTGTCTATATGGTTATCAATTACGGCATTGAAATCTCCCCCTAATATCAAGTAGCCTTTCCTGATTTTGTGCAGAGCAGAGAAAAAAAGAGAGTTGAAAAAGGAGGCCTGGCCAGAATTTTGGGCATAGATATTGTCTATTGTACATTCTAGATGTCCCAGTTTACCTGTAAGAATGATATAACGGCCATCAGAGTCATTGTGGGCAGAGTGGATAATACTATTTATCATGATCGCCGCCCCATTGTGTTTAGATTGCCTGGAAGAATAATGGACTGCAGGATATCGCCTAGATATTAAAGTGGGATGTGAGAAAGCTTTAAAGTGGGTCTCTTGTAGGAATACAATCCTAGCTTGAGAGTCCGTAGAGAGCGAAATAGAGAGGAACGCTTCTGCGGGGTGTTTAAACTCTTGACATTCATAGAGGCCAAGACTAGGGGCATTGTGAGAGGAGAGGAGGGGGAAGGAAGAGAAAAAAAAAAAAGGAGGAGGGAGAGGGAATAGAAGAAGGTTCCTGATCCATCAGGGGCAGGGGAAAGAGAAGAAAAAATAAAAGGGGAGGGGAATCTGTGTGGAAATTCCTGACGTCCTGTGGAGGAAAACGTACACAAAGTTCAGGTCCTTTCAGACCAAAATGAGAGCTTCCACACTTCCTCAAGGGAGGGGAGAGGAGAAATATGAGGGGTCGAGCTTAGTGTTAACAATACAAAAATATCAAACTTAGGTAGAGAAGTAACAGAGTAGAGGGTCTAGACCCTCCAGTGGTTCCGTAAATAAAGAATAAAAGAAAAAAAGAAAAAAAATGGAAAAATAAAATAGAAAAAAAATAAAAAATAGTATACGTAAGGGCCAAAAAATGGAAGCTGTGGAAATTAAAAATTTCAACAAGACTACAATAAAATACGAAGCAACGAGCATCAAAGAGAGGAATCATAAGCGCATGAAATCAAGATGGAGAAACATCAGTAAAACCTTGCATGTTACAATGGTGTGAAAAAGGGTAAGGAGGTAATATAAATCACGTTGGTGTGCCCTGGAGTAGGTTGGACGACCAGTCCCTATTGAGAACAATCTAACAATCCTGAATTACAAGATGGGGAAGATAAAAAGGCCCCAACATGTCCAAGGCAACCACGAGGAGATTCACCTATATGAAAAAGGTGATATACTGTATGCTAGAGTTCAAACAGGCTGAGGCATTTGTAAATAGCGAACTCTAGACAAGTAAAATATTATCTAAGGGATGAACCTAGCAGGGAGAGGGCGAATCAGGGACAATACATAAATAAAACACATTGTAAAGCAAGATGTGGGGTAATCTGCAATTAGCAGCTGAAGATCTGATGAGGGCGGAAAAAGCACACAATGAAAATGAAGGGAAGGGATTGTTTACAAAGCTAGGGCACCTTGAGAAAGATGTGAAACATTACATAACAGGTATCAATAGGCAAACAGTCATTAAACATAATCCACTTAAAGATGGAGTCAAAACAATATGGCATATACAGTACTTGCAGCATCAGGAACAGAATCTTGAGAAGAATGTTCTACTCAGCTGCAAAGCATAGTCAGAATCAGTCCTTTGAAGATGCCAAAGTCGGAGTAGATGCGGGGCCCGATTCTTCCAACTGCATCAAAAGATCCTTGCCCTCTCTAGGATCTTAAACAACAATTGTTTTGCCATAAAGATCGACCAGAAGTTTAAAGGGAAATCCCCATCAGTAACGAATCCCACGCATGCGAAGAGCACCAGTCAAGCCTCTAAGCTCCCGCCTTTTAATTATCGTGATAGGGGCCAGGTCCTGGTAGAATTGCAGCTTGGTATTTTCAAACAGGATGTGTGGTTTGCCCCTAGTTGGGTTGAGAACCAGTTCTTTGTCTTTAAAGATAAGGAAACGCAAAACGACATCTCTAGGGGGCTCACCATCACATGGTTTGGGCCATAGAGGCCTATGCGCTCTTTCCAAAGGCAATTCCCAGGTTCCAAGATTGGTACAATAAAAGAGAACAATTTATACAGATATGCCTCCAGATCAGGAGGAAGGACGGACTCCGGGATATTCCGTATCCGGAGGTTATTTCTCCTTTCCCCGTTCTCCAGGTCCTCGTTTTTAGAACGTAAATTAGATAAATCCTGAATGATATTGTCAATGTCCCTGAAGGTCTCATTCTGTACTTTCTGCTGCAGGGTACACTGGGCTACACAGGGAATATCATTGGGGTGTAGAGTAGGATCTTGATCTGAGGCAACAACAGGCTAAATGCATTGACTGTTCCCAGAATGCTTAGCGGCGCCTCCTCTATAACCCCGCCTCCGTGAATAGGAGCTCAGTTTTGTAGTTGGTGTCATGCAGTGCAGGCATACAACAGGTGGGCTGCTCCAGCAGCCCTCAGAAGAGCTTTTTAAAGTGAAATCTGAAGACTTCAAGGGCTACAGCAGAGACACTGTGTGTGTCGGATGTCAGTCAGACATCTCCTGCTGCAGCTCCATCACCTCCCCCCCACCTCCACCCACACCTTGGTTGCCGGGTACTTACAGCAGAGGCTCTGGTTTGCTCCTGTCAGTCACACACCCGGCCGCAGCTCTCCAGGATCGCGTGGCCGCACTTTGGGAGAAGGTAAGAGGGTCCCCCAAGTGGGACCGCTGGAAACCGTGATCTGGCGCAGCCGGTGGGAGGTGGGCTGCGCGTGCTGGCATAGACACTGTGGTAGTACAGGGACCCACTAGACCACCAGGGCAAGGTCACAGGTCGGTTTTACTAAAAACCGTTTATACATAGCCCACAATACCTGGTGGTGAAGCCCAGCTAGGGGATAAGTCTTTGACCTATAGCCCCTCCCCCAGCCCCAGGGCGCCATTTAGAGTAAATGTTTCTGCCCTGGAGCTGCATCTCTCTTCCTCCCTCCCTCCCTGTCAGCGTTTGGGCACCATTACCTCAAGCTGAGCTGATCCTGGGACTGTTTGGGCAAATCCTCCTTTGTAAAGCCGCCTGTATGTCAGCACTGTGCATTTTACAGGACACTTAAGTATTTTACATATCTGCTGACAGTGTTAGTCAAGAAATAGTGCATTTAGTCAGGGTTATTTAGTACAAGTACCCTGTGATATACATCCAGCCTTTACTGTGCATTGTTGTATCCATTGAATATATACAGCAATGATATTCGGCACTCTATAACAAATATGGATCTTCAGCTCACCAGGTGCCTTCCACATTGTTACTTCTGAGGACGGTTAATAAACCAAAACGTTAAGTTTGTACAAGGTGGAGTGATCTTTGTTCTTGTCTGCATGAAAATCCATGAGTGCCGCCTATCTAAATGACATTATATATATATATATATATATATATATAAAAATATATATAGTGTAACACCAAGTGAAAACCCTATATTGCGCTGTACCTTAAGCTTCACCACTAAGAAATACCTTCTGTCAGAAAAGGTATTGAGGATGGATAGAAAATGTATAAATCTATCTGTACTTAGTATTACTTTGTATTGCTAGTCTAGTGCAGTTTTATTGCATGTCATAATTTCTGCATTGTACATGTGACTGTGTGTGTATGCAAACAGCTGCTGTGTGACTTCCGTTTTTTTGTATCTCACTCAGATTACTATCCCTATATTCTGTAACCTGAGGGGGCTTCATACATCAAGGTTATTGTTTAATATAGGTGTTTCACAGGATATACTTACTGTATATCCTGTGTATTTTTCTCTGTGATTTTCAGTCACCATATACAGTACCTCTTGAATTCTCTGTTTGTGCTCATACACTGTACAGGGGGTTCTTGCTAAGGTATTAGGCTGCTGATATTGTATTGGGTTGCCCGTGATTTGAGCTTTTGAACATGTCAGCTACAAGGGGCGATGGAGCTGGGGCTGATCCCACATTGCGTGATGCTGCAGACATATTAGAGGAAAACATAGCAGCAGAGGATTCAGGTTCTGGGGGTTCCCTACCCCCCAGTGAAACTGTAGCAATGGGATTTCATAATGACCCTCCTTGGGCTACTTTCTCCACGTTATCAAGTACGCTGGTAACTAGACTTGCGCCCATGGGACCTCCTGTGCCGGTACAACCACTTATGATCCCTGCGGTTAATCCGCCTTGGGCAGATTAACTGTCCGCTCAGTTACAGCAATTGAACCACTCACTGACTAAACAGACGTCTAACCTTCGCCCGCCTAAGACCAAGGGGTCCTCTTAGCGGGCCATTACTTCCTCACAGTCCACCCACGTCCCAGACACCTCGTCTGATGAAGAAGGCGTATATACTGATCCCACAGACACTGATCCAGATAGTTCTGATGGGGAATCGGTCTCTCAGGTGGATGTTCCTGACTTGTTGGAGGCTATCAGGCTAATTCTTCAAATTACTGATGACCCAGAGCCTGATGCTACCTCCAAGAAACCGGACAGATTTAAACGTCAGAAGGTTATTAAACAAGTTTTACCTCATTCTGACCATTTAGTTGAAATACGTCAGGAATCCTGTGAAAATCCAGGAAAGAAATTCACACCTCACAAGAAGATGCTGGCTCGCTATCATCTCGCTGCGGAGCTAAGTAAAAATTGGGAAACACCCCCGCCAGTGGATTCACAAATGACGCGGATGGTGGTGTCCTCGGCTCTGCCTGTAACTACCGTCACTTCGCTGAAAAAAAACGACAGATAAGTGTGTGGAGGGTTGCTTAAAAGCTATTTACACCTTATCAGGTGCTGCGCATCAGCCCACTATTGCAGCAACATGGGCTGCAGAGGCTATTGAAGCATGGGCTCAGGAGGTGGAAGCAGAGCTGCCATCCAACTTTTCTGATAATGCTAGACAATGTCTCTCGTATATTGTCAAAGCATCTCATTACATTAAGGAGGCGGCTTCTGATGCCGGTATCCTGGCGGCCAAGGATGCTACTATGTCCATTTTGGCTCCCAGGATTCTACGGTTACGGTCCTGGTCCGTGGATCTGGACTCTAAGAAAACCCTGGAGGTGCTCCCTTTTAAGGGAGACATTCTTTTTGGAGAGGACCTCAACAAGATAGTGGCTGACTTCGCTTTGGCTAAAACAGCGTGTCTACCTAGTACTGCTCCTTCGGTACTGAAGGCTAAGAGTACTTCCCTTCGCTCCTTTTGTCCTTCAGGTAAAGCAAAAGGTCAGGCGTAGCCTAAACAGGCTCGCACTTCCAAAACCGCTAAGCTGAAGCCTAAACGGACCTGGGCTGCCCATCAGCCTGCTTTCAAAACGGCCAAGCCTGCTGCATGATGGGGCGGGCCTCCCTCTGGGGGATCCCAGGGTGGGGGGCCGACTTCTAGGGTTTACCCAGGAATAGTTGAAGAGCACTTACGATGCCTGGGTACAGGAAGTCGTCACTCGAGGTTACGCCGTATCCTTCAAGAATAGTCCCACTCATTGATTTTGCCTGACAGATATCCCTTTCAGATCAGGTGAAGGCAAAAACTCTTCATTTGGTGGTACAGTCCCTCCTGGACACAGGAGTGGTAGTACAGGTGCCTCTGGCTCAGAGACGCAAGGGGTACTATTCACCACTATTCCTAGTCCCGAAACCGAATGGGTTCTCTCGGCCCATTCTCAATCTCAAGTCCTTGAACAAATTTGTGAGAGTCTCCAAATTTCATATGGAAACCCTTCGCTCTATTGTATTGGCTTTGGAACCAGGGGATTATATGGTCTCCCTGGACATACCGGATGCTTACCTGCATATTCCTATTGTAATGTCGCATCAGCAATATCTGAGGTTCACTGTTGGCAACCTCTATTACCAATTTTGGGCATTAACTTTTGGCTTGACCACGGCTCCGCGAGTCTTCACCAAGGTCATGGCGGTAATGACCGCTGTACTCCGCCGTCAAGGGGTCAGGATCCTCCCGTATCTGGATGACTTGTTGATCCTGGCGAATTCCCCAGAAATTCTCCTACGCCATCTGGATCTGACGCTCCAGATTCTGCAAGCCCACGGGTGGCTCATCAACTGGAAGAAATCCTCCCTGGTCCCTGCGCAGAGCATGCAGTTGTTCTGGTATCAGGAGAAGGTCCTGAAGCTTCAGGACAGGATTCGATGCTTCCTATCTTGTCCGCAAGTGTCGATACATTCGGCGATGCAAGTGCTAGGTCTCATGGTGTCAGCTTTCGACATGGTGGAGTATGCTCAATTCCATTCCCGCCCGCTACAGAATTTGATTCTTGCCAAGTGGGACGGCCTGCCTCACCAGATCAGGTCTCACATGATCTTCTTGTCTCCAGAGGTCCATCTGTCACTGAGCTGGTGGCTTCAGGACCAACAATTGAGCAGGGGTCGTCCATTCTGGATCTACAACTGGGTCCTTCTGACAACAGATGACAGTCTGAGAGGTTGGGGCACGGTGTTGGAGCAACACTCCCTTCAGGGTTGGTGGACCAAGTCTCTCCTCCCGATAAACATTCTGGAACTGCGGGCGATGTTCAATGCTCTGAACTTTGCCCAGCATTTAATACAGAACAGACCTGTTCAAGTAAAGTCCGACAACGCCACCACGGTGGCATACATAAATCATCAAGATGGCACTCAAAGCCGCATGGCAATGAGGGAAGTATCCAGAATTCTTTAGTGGGCGGAACGCCATCTGCCAGCCATATTGGCAGTGTTCATCCCGGGAGTCCTAAACTGGAAGCGGATTTCCTCAGTCATCAGGACATACACGCCGGAGAGTGGAGCCTCCATCCAGAAGTATTTCAACTCCTAGTGGACAAGTGGGGCCTCCCAGATGTGGACCTGATGGCGTCTCAACACAATCACAAGGTTCCGGTCTTCGAAGCAAGGACAAGGCATCCTCAAGCAGCGTTCCTGGACGCTCTAGCAATGCCATGGAACTTTTGGCTGCCGTACGTGTTCCCTCCAGTGTCACTCCTGCCCAGAGTAATAAGAAAGTTCAAGCAAGAAGGAGGACTCCTACTTCTGATCGCTCCAGCGTGGCCCAGATGGCATTGGTTCTCAGACCTGCAGGGTCTCTCATTGGAGCGTCGTCTTCTGCTTCCACAATGACCAGGCCTCCTCGTTCAGGGCCCTTGTGTTTACCAGGATTTGGCCCGTCTGGCTTTGATGATGTGGCTCTTGAAGCTTCCTTACTAAGGGCCAAGGGTTTTTCTGAGATGGTCATTCAGACTATGTTGAAGGCCCGTAAGCCGGCTTCTGCTCGGATTTACCATAGGGTCTGGAATGATTACTTTGCATGGTGCACATCTAATAATCATGATGTTTACAAGTGTAGTACGGCCAAACTTTTGGCTTTTCTGCAAAAGGGCCTGGACTTAGGCCTTCATCTGGCCTCCATCAAGGTTTATATTTCTGCCTTGTCGGTTTGGTTTCAGAAAAAAATTGCCACTCTACCTGATGTTCATACGTTTACTCAGGGTGTGTTACGGATTCAACCTCCTTACGTCCCGCCTCTTGCTCCTTGGGATTTGTTGGTGGTTCTAGAGGCTTTACAAGAGCCTCCGTTTGAGCCTCTTGAATCTGCAGTCCTTAAGTGGCTTTCCCTTAAGGTATTGCTTCTACTGGCTATTGCCTCTGCTAGATGGGTGTCGGATTTGGGGGCCTTGTCGTGTAGGTCCCCCTATCTGATTTTTCACCGTGACCGGGTGGTTCTAAGAACACATCCTGGGTACCTACCTAAGGTGGTGTCTTCTTTCCACCTTAATCAGGAGATTGTGGTTCTGGACTTTGTCTCTCCTGACTTGTCTTCCAAAGAGCGGTCTTTGGATGTGGTACGAGTTCACCGTATCTATGTGAAGAGGACAGCATCTATCAGGAAGTCTGATTCTCTCTTTGTACTGTTTGGTTTTCACAAACGTGGCTGGCCTGCTAACAAGCAGACCTTGGCCAGATGGATTAGAATGGAGATTGCACATGCTTCTGTACAGGCTGGCCTTCCAGCTATTGCTACCATCAAGGCCCATTCTACTCGGTCGGTTGGACCTTCTTGGGCAGCCCGCCGTGGTGTGACCCTTTAACAATTGTGCAAGGCCTCAGTGGTCCTCAGTCAACACATTCATAAGGTTCTATGCCTTTGATATATCTACCTCCCAGGATGCTTCCTTTGGACGCCGGGTTCTTGTGGCCGCTACAGTGCGTCCCCTCCCATAAGGAACTGCTTTAGGACATCCCCGATGTTATTCCCTGTGGAGCCCAGTGTACTCTGCAGCAGAAAACGAGATTTATGGTAATAACTTACCATTGTTAAATCTCTTTCTGCGAGGTACACTTGTCTTCACAAGGTGCCCACCCTGACGCACTTAGCTTCTTTGGGTTGGTATGGCATTAGCCGCTGACACCTTCTCCTGTCATGAGTATGTGGTGCATGTGGCTACTAATGGTTGTCGTCTCTTTTTGCCTGCTACTGCATTGGGCTGGTTAACAAAACTATGCTCCTGTGCACAGAGGCAGGGTTATAGAGAAGGCGGCGCTAAGCATTCTGGGAACAGTCAAAACTATTAGCCTGTTGGTGTCTCGGATCAAGATCCTACTCTACACCCCAATGTTATTCCCTGTGGAGCCCAGTGTACCTCGCAGAAAGAGATTTAACAACTTTGTTCAACTGATAACTACTTAGTTCAACTAATTGATGAACCTACCAGGTACAATACAATCTTTGACCTAGTATTAACAAACAATGGGGAATTGGTATTAGATATTATAGTAGGGGAGCCCATAGGTAGCAGCGACCACAGTATGGTCACATTCAATATAAGTTTTCAAAAACAGTCCTATACTGGCTCAAATAGGACTCTAAACTTTAGCAAAGCTAACTTTGAAAGGATGAGGGAATCTTTAAGGAATATTGAATGGTAAGGTTTGTTTCTAGGAAAAAATACTACAGAGAAATGGGATGTATTAAAATCACTGCTAGCTAAAAATACTCTCAAAGTTATTTCTATGAGCAGCAAAAAAGGCTTAAAAATCATAAACCGATGTGGCTTAATATAAAGATAAAGGAACTAATGGGGAAGAAAAGGCGAACATTTAAAAAATACAAATCTGATGGGAATGTGGAATCATTTCAGCACTATAAGGACTGTAACAAAATATGCAAAAAAGAAATAAGAGCAGCTAAAGTAGAAACTGAAAAACTAGTAGCAAAGGAATGCAACGCGAATCCCCCAAAATTATTTAAATATATTAATAGCAAGAGATTAAAGAAAGAGAGCATAGGCCCTTTAAAAGACAAGCTGGGAGTCTTAATAAAAAATGATAACGACATAGCAGACATACTAAACGAGTTACTAAACAAGTTTTTTTCAACAGTGTTTACTAGAGAGGACCCAATTCAGGGACTAAAACACAATCTCAATAATGAGAATATGCCACTGATAGGTACTTATTTCAGTGAGGAGGTAGTCTGTGACCGATTAAAACATTTAAAGATTAACAAGTCACCAGGGCCCGATGGAATTCGCCCACGGGTTCTAATGGAGCTTCACTCTGAACTTGCAAAACCCCTATTTATGATCTTTAAGGATTCAGTTGTATCAGGTATGGTTCCCAAAGACTGGCGTATTGCAGAAGTAGTGTCTATATTCAAAAAGGGAAGTAAAACTGAACTGGTAATTATAGACCAGTTAGTCTTACATTCATAGTGGTAAAAGTACTGGAAGGTATTCTAAGGGATAGTATTCAGAAGTAACTTGAAGCCAATAAGGTAATTAAAAGGAATCAACATGGATTTGTGAAGGACAGATCCTGTCAAACCAACTTACTTGTTTCTTATGAAACAGTAAGTGCAAACCTCGATCAGGGTAAAGAGGTAGATGTAATCTTTTTAGACTTTGCCAAAGCTTTCGACACAGTACCACACATGCGACTTATCTACAAGCTACAAGAAATAGGGCTAGGAAGCGCAATATGCACTTGGGTCAAAAATTGATTAGATAATAGGGAGCAGCGCGTTGTGGTTAATGGATCTCTTTCAAATTGGACTGAAGTGTTAAGTGGTGTGCCACAAGGCTCGGTATTAGGGCCGCTATTGTTCAACATTTTCATTAATGACCTAACAGAAGGTCTAGAGAGCATGGTGTCAATTTTTGCAGATGATACCAAATTGTGTAAGGCTAAAAATACAGAGGAGGATGCCGAATCTCTTCAGAATGACTTAGTTAAATTAGAAGCATGGGCAGCCAAATGGAGAATGCGTTTCAACACAGACAAGTGTAAGGTAATGCACTGTGGTAACAAGAACAAAAATTACACCTATCTACTAAATGGGGTAAAATTAGGGGATAGTGTACTGGAAAAGAACTTAGGTGTTCTCATTGATAGCAAGCTAGGCAGCAGTACCCAAAGTAGGATTGCAGCAAAGAAGGCTAATAAGATATTAGCATGCATAAAATGGGGAATTGATGCAAGGGACGAGGATGTTATACTCCCGTTATATATATCACTTGTGAGGCCACACCTTGAATACTGTGTACAATTCTGGGCTCCCTACTACAAAAAGGATATCCTGGAGCTAGAAAAGGTTCAGAGGCGGGCAACCAAACTAATTAAGGGCATGGAGATGCTGGAATATGAGGAAAGGCTTGAAAGACTAGGCATGTTTTCATTGGAAAAGAGGAGACTAGGGGGTAAATTTACTAAGATTCGTATTTTCCCGTTTCAGGTCAAAGTTCAATCACGAATGACATCGAAAGTGTAAAACTGCAACTTTTTGAATTTGTTACGATGGATTTACTAAGCTGTCGTATTCGGGTTTTTCTTTTCTTCCGATGTCGATGTCAATCGTGTTTTTTTGTGTTTTTTACGGCAGTGATTAGCAAAACACTGCCGACTTTTTTACAATTAATCTCGGCCGGATCTGTGTGATCCGTGCTGGGGTTCTATTTTTTTTTTTTTTTTAATTAAACACTGTAAAATTTTTTAAAAAAATTGCGTGGGGTCCCCCCTCCTAAGCATAACCAGCCTCGGGCTCTTTGAGCCGATCCTGGTTGCAGAAATATGGGGGAAAAAATAACAGGGGTTCCCCCATATTTAAGCAACCAGCATCGGGCTCTGCACCTGGTCCTGGTTCCAAAAATACGGGGGACAAAAAGAGTAGGGGTCCCCCGTATTTTTAAAACCAGCACCGGGCTCCACTAGCTGGACAGATAATGCCACAGCCGGGGGTCACTTTTATATAGTGCCCTGCGGCCGTGGCATCAAAAATCCAACTAGTCACTCCTGGCCGGGGTACCCTGGGGGAGTGGGGACCCCTTCAATCAAGGGGTCCCCCCCCCAGCCACCCAAGGGCCAGGGGTGAAGCCCGAGGCTGTCCCCCCCATCCAATGGGCTGCGGATGGGGAGGCTGATAGCCTTTGTTGTAAAAGAAAAGATATTGTTTTTAGTAGCAGTACTACAAGGCCCAGCAAGCCTCCCCCGCATGCTGGTACTTGGAGAACCACAAGTACCAGCATGCGACGGAAAAACGGGCCCGCTGGTACCTGTAGTACTACTACTAAAAAAATACCCCAAAAAAGACAAGACACACACACCGTGAAAGTATAATTTTATTACATACATACACACATACATACATACTTACCTTAAGTTCCCACGCAGGTCGGTCCTCTTCTCCAGTAGAATCCAAGGGGTACCTGTTGAAGAAATTATACTCACGAGATCCAGGGGTCCAGGCTCCTCGGGAAATCCAGGGGTAATCCACGTACTTGCATAAAATAAGAAAACGGAAAGCCGAGCCACGAACTGAAAGGGGCCCCATGTTTTCACATGGGACTCCTTTCCACGAATGCCAGAAACCCACTCTGACTGATGTCTAAGTGGGTTTCTTCAGCCAATCAGGGAGTGCCACGTTGTAGCACTCTCCTGATCGGCTGTGTGCTCCTGTCCTCACTGACAGGCAGCACACGGCAGTGTTACAATGTAGCGCCTATGCGCTACATTGTAACCAATGATGGGAACTTTCTGCCCTGCGGTTGACCTAAAGTGACGTCACCGCTGAGCAGAAAGTTCCCAGCATTGGTTACAATGTAGCGCATAGGCGCTACATTGTAACACTGCCGTGTGCTGCCTGTCAGTGAGGACAGGACCACACAGCTGATCAGGAGAGTGCTACAACGTGGCACTCCCTGATTGGCTGAAGAAACCCACTTAGACATCAGTCAGAGTGGGTTTCTGGCATTCGTGGAAAGGAGTCCCATGTGAAAACATGGGGCCCCTTTCAGTTCGTGGCTCGGCTTTCCGTTTTCTTATTTTATGCAAGTACGTGGATTACCCCTGGATTTCCCGAGGAGCCTGGACCCCTGGATCTCGTGAGTATAATTTCTTCAACAGGTACCCCTTGGATTCTACTGGAGAAGAGGACCGACCTGCGTGGGAACTTAAGGTAAGTATGTATGTATGTGTGTATGTATGTAATAAAATTATACTTTCACGGTGTGTGTGTCTTGTCTTTTTTGGGGTATTTTTTTAGTAGTAGTACTACAGGTACCAGCGGGCCCGTTTTTCCGTCGCATGCTGGTACTTGTGGTTCTCCAAGTACCAGCATGCGGGGGAGGCTTGCTGGGCCTTGTAGTACTGCTACTAAAAACAATATCTTTTCTTTTACAACAAAGGCTATCAGCCTCCCCATCCGCAGCCCATTGGATGGGGGGGGACAGCCTCGGGCTTCACCCCTGGCCCTTGGGTGGCTGGGGGGGGGGACCCCTTGATTGAAGGGGTCCCCACTCCCCCAGGGTACCCCGGCCAGGGGTGACTAGTTGGATTTTTGATGCCACGGCCGCAGGGCACTATATAAAAGTGACCCCCGGCTGTGGCATTATCTGTCCAGCTAGTGGAGCCCGGTGCTGGTTTTAAAAATTCGGGGGACTCCTACTCTTTTTGTCCCCCGTATTTTTGGGACCAGGACCAGGCGCAGAGCCCGATGCTGGTTGCTTAAATATGGGGGAACCCCTGTCATTTTTTTCCCCATATTTCTGCAACCAGGATCGGCTCAAAGAGCCCGAGGCTGGTTATGCTTAGGAGGGGGGACCCCACGCAATTTTTTTTGAAAAAATAAGCACTTTCCCACCCCTTCCCACTGATATACATGATCCGTGCATGCCTATCCAATCACGAATAAAAAAAAAAGGTCTGGTTTTTTTTAGCACTTTTTTACGAGTTGTAATTTTTCACGGCAGTGTTTGTTTGTTTTTTGCTTTGCACTTCTTAGTAAATGACCGAGATTCATACTTAAACAGCCGCGTTTTGACCGATGGTGTATTCATTCGTAATTTTTTACTTGGACTTGCAAAAAATTACGAATGCCCTCATCTCTGCCGTGATTAGTGTTTAGTAAATTACCGAGATGACACTTTGATGAAAAAACGGCATCTCGGTCAAAATCGGGAGCTTAGTAAATTTCCCCCTAGGAAGGGACATGATCAACATCTACAAATACTGTATATAAGGGGACAATACACCGAGCTTGCACGGGACCTGTTTTGGGTTAGATCAACACAAAGGACTCGTGGACACTCACTCAGGTTAGAGGATAGGAGATTTCGCACAATACAGCGTAAAGACTTTTTCACGGTAAGGACAGTACGTATATGGAATTCCCTGCCTGAGGGAGTTGTAATGTCGGACTCTGTCAACACCTTTAAGAATGGGTTAAATTCCTAATGGATAAGGATATTCAGGGTTATGGTGCATAGTCACGCACTATAGTTACTCTAAAAAAGGGATATAAAGCAACGGCAGACTTCAGCATCAGTAAAAAAAAAAAATGTATTCCTAGAATTTTTTATTATATAAAATAACCCTGCATAGGAGACCACAAATAGGTTGAACTCGATGGACAATTGTATTTTTTCAACCTTAGATACTATGTAACGGTAAGTTCTTACCATAAATCTCATTTTTTGGAGAGAGTCCTGACCGGATTCTAGTTTTGAGGTTCTGGAAGACAGTGAGGACAAATCCGACCTAATAGAAGTAACCGCCTTGTCCAAATTGGACTCCATAGAATCCTTGAAATCCAGAACTGCAATTGCAGAGCCATAATGTCGTCCTTGAAAGCAGGGATAGGCGAAGGAGGCGGGTCACCCTTTTTTTGCTGCAAAAAGCGATTCAAGGAAGGATCTTGCGACGAGTACAGTTTGTCGTTTTTATCATTTTTAGAAAAGTGCTGGGAAATGTCGCCTCTGGCTCAAGTTTTAGCAGCGGTATTGGATTTACTCATGGTGAGACTCCTTGAGAGGGTCCAGTACACAAAGAGTCAGGTAGAAGCAAGTGGCGGGAGGACATAAAATAAAAATCAGAAGACCACAAAAAAAACATTGGAGGGCAAGACAGTGGTCCTGTTAGTGAGACTTGGGTGGTGCAGTCAACTCACTACAGGAATGAAACCCAGGGCATGGGACAAGAAGGTGCAATGCTGCCCAGTATTTACTGTAGTCTTCTCCACAGTAGTGGATGGGAGAGGTGTCAGTGATGATTACCGGAGTAGGAGGGCCGTGGGTGTAGCCCCAGGGATTGCGGCCAGAGCAGGTAGGAGCAGGGCTGGAGAATGGAGGTGAATAAAAAAATGTCCGGCACCACAGCACAGTGAAGAGGAAGCCAGCAGTGTTGTGGGTTGACAGGAACTGGTAACAGGGCAAATGGGTTGATACATAGTCCCCGGTATAGTAAAGGGTGTCACCCAGTAGGGGCAGAAGTAAGGCAGCAGGAATGGACAGTGAGCAGCTACAAATGTGTGCTAAAAAGTGATGAGCAGTTTGTGCCCAGAGCCAGTGTTCAGGAAAAGAATCATGCCCTTTATTTCCAGTGAACCTGCAGCGGATGCACCAGGTAAGAAGATGGAAGGATAGCTGCAGGTGGCTCCAACCAAGAGCCAGCAACAGGCTCTCTTATTGTGCTGTTTTGACTACACATTAGCTTTTTATCCTGACTGTCTCTGTACACTTGTAACCTTAGCCATTGACTTGTATCCTGTGTTGTCCAACCTCTAACATCTCCCTGACCACAAACTTTAAATATGGCGCATGTGTCCCAGAGTGTATACACAGAGAGGTACAGTTGTGCTTGAGACTCACAGTGTCAGAAATGTACTGGGCATTCATGGGTGGTGACTATTCAGATGCATTTAGCATTTTATATCCTTATTTTAATACTTATTAATCAATTGCAATTATTTTATGCTTTAAGGTTGAAGTGTTTTGGTATAAGTGGATCATCCTAGAGTAGACATATTTTCTAAGAACACCCTAGCAATCTAGATTACTTAAGTCTTTATATCCCTAGGTAATAAGATAACAGGACTTTGTCTACAACTGTTAAACCAACGGACATCAGGATAATAAATGAATGTCCAAGGCCAATAACAGAATTATAAAGGGTGAGGGCAATCTTGAAGGATTTATTTTGTTCGATACACAATATGCCACAGTAGACGCTATGGGGCAAATTTACTAAAACAGAGAATTGGTGATGCTGCCCAACTAATCAGATGATGTCATTTTATAAAAGGCAATATAGAAATGATAGACAGCATCTGATTGGTTGCTGTGGGCAACATCACCAATTCTCTGTTTTAGAAGCTTTAATAAATTTACCCATATGTTCTTTTTTCTGTTACCCTTTCAGAGTATCCTGAGGAACACCTAGCAGAAGGATTGAAATTTACCAGTGCAATCTGTAATCACTGCTGGGTAATTGTGCAATATTATCCAAAGCTTGATTACATTCAAGATTTAGTGAGGCTATATAATATTGAGTGTATGTTTTTGAACTCGAACAGCATGTAATATATTTGCTTTCCTCTTTTTTTAGAAAAATAACCCCCCCCCCATCTTGAGAATAAAGTTTGGGGACATGCAGGAATTAACCCCCCCCCCCCCCCCTCCTCTATTTGATCCCGCTATTTTCTGGGAACCTACTGATTGAGTTCCTAAGGTTTGCATCCTCCTAACCTCCACTGGACCATTTTCATTGCCACATGTTATCGCCACTTCAACACGTTAGATGTATAGGTTCTGGAGTAGTAGAGGGAGCTTGCATCTCTTTGTACATACAGTATCTCAGTTCTCCACTCCCAACTCTGGTCAGTTATTAGACATTACCAAAGCTATCTTGGTGGGCTCAAACTTGGATTTGACCCAGGTAGTCCTCACGCTCCAACCAGCTACTTGCAACAAGAGCAGACCATTAGAGATTGTAATAGCACTCCCCACGCAGTTCTAATACTGCACCATATTCAACAACTTGGGTTATTTCATTTCTATTAATGTTCAGTATATTAATGTAGAGGCTTCCAATTTAGTTCAGGCATGTAATTTAGAGCTTGTAATTGATTATTGAAATCTTGTCATTGAGTTCATGTTTACATTGTTTTCAGGTTATGGCAATTATTTGCCTGTGTTTCTAGTCACCACAGACAAAAGTCATCACTATGATTAGGTTTGCCCATAACAAACTTTGGCACTACATACAGTAATATCATTCCTTGTGTGATATTCCACTCTGAAAGCAGCCCTAACCAGATAAGGGAGGAGACGTATTGTCCAAATTACTTAATTAGGTCACACAGAAGTAGTCTTTCAGCAATTACCTAGTATACATCAATCCAGAACTTGTGGATATACAGTATATGTGCTACCACGTTCCAAGAACTATTCTGCACAACTGGTTAGAGGTTTCTGCTGGACTGTGGGGATCTATGATGGAGGCATAGCTGATCATGGGGAATATCTTGTTGCATTCACCATCAAATTGTTCTAAGCACTGGTGGGTACCCATCAGAAGCAGGGTTACGTGGAGCTGTGGAAAGAAGTGATACAGCTAAAAGGAACATCTGCTCGGTACCTGCTAAGTATTGTTTACCTGGAAATATTGTTCACACCTTGTATGGATTTGCCTTACTATTTGTTTTCAAGTATTGGGTGTTAAAGTTTAATAAATGCTATTTATTTTCATGAATCCACAAGGGACCGAATTCTGATTTTGTTATATCTGAGGTTTATGTGGAAGACAGATCTCATTAATCCCTACACTGGCAAGAACACATGTGTCTATAAATCTCATCATAGCATAGGACAGGGACATTTTTTTAAATTCTTTATTTAAAGGGCTCGTGAAAGTAAACAGACTGAAACAATAAATGTAGATAGATAGTATCAACAATGAGCCATTATTTTCAAATGCCAAACATACAATAATCAGAACATGTACATGGAACCAAAAGAAAATAAATTATTGGGGTGGGAGGGGCAGAGGTATAAGGGGGGGGATAGGACTATGTGGGAGGACAAAACATCTTGAGAAGCATCAGATGATGCACAGAACGCAAGGACAATTTTAAATTCTCCGGAGCAGACACTAATAATACCCTCCTTGGGGGGTATCCAAGTTGCTGCAAAAGCGCATTTTCATGATAAATTATCACAAATGCGATAATTTGTTATCCTATTGGCAGCGAAAAGTTATCGTCGATAAGCTCCCATAGGGCAGTGGTTCTCAAACTTTTTTGAATCACGGTGCCCAAGCATTTCAGTCTCCCTGAAATGGTTTCTCAAAGTAGGCAAGTATGTCATACAGTACATGCAGAAGCATTTTAACACAGACTGAGAATTATGCATGCAGGTAGGCCAAAAGTTTCTTATTGAGACATTTGGGAACAAATATTAAATTAAGCAAATTGTGTTTATATGTCATCCTTAGGTTCTATTGTGTGGTGAGGGACAAGATTTGCTTCTGCTTGTCTACATGTTTTATGATTGACAGCCACCATCACCGGTTTTGCATATTACATTTACCATAAATAATTTGAATTGGTCCTGGCTAGAGATGAGTGGGTTCGGTTCCTCGGGATCCGAACCCCCCCGAACTTCACCTATTTTACACGGTTCCGAGGCAGCCTCAGATCTTCCCGCCTTGCTCGGTTAACCAGAACGCGCCCGAACGTCATCATCCCGCTGTCGGATTCTCGCGAGATTCGTTTTCTATATAAGGAGCTGCGCGTCGCCGCCATTTTCACTCATGCTTTGAAGATTGAACGGAGAGGACGTGGCTGCGTTCTCTCCCTGAAAAGCTCCGTAATCTGTGCTCAGTGTCAGGACACATGGTCACAGTTACACCGCTCTGTACTGATATATACAATAATATATATACTTTTCTATAACCTCTATACTGCTTGTCAGGACACATGTGTCACAGTTACACTGCTCTGTACTACTACTGATATACAGTAATATATATACTTTTCTATAGCTTCTATACTGCTTGTCAGGACACACATGTGTCACAGTTACACCGCTCTGTACTACTACTGATATACAGTAATATATATACTTTTCTATAGCTTCTATACTGGTTGTCAGGACACATGTGTAACAGTTACACTGCTCTGTACTGATATATACAGTAATATATATACTTTTCTATAGCTTCTATACTGCTTGTCAGGACACATGTGTAACAGTTACACCGCTCTGTACTACTACTGATATACAGTAATATATATACTTTTCTATAGCTTCTATACTGCTTGTCAGGACACATGTGTCACAGTTACACCTCTCTGTACTGATATATACAATAATATATATACTTTTCTATAACCTCTATACTGCTTGTCAGGACACATGTGTCACAGTTACACCGCTCTGTACTGATATATATACAATAATATATATATCCTTTTTTATAGCTTCTAGTATTACAGTGCAGCATTTTCGTGACCAACAGTATACATATATAGTACAGTACAGTAGGCCATTGCCATTGATATATTACTGGCCTATAATTCCACACATTAAAAAATGGAGAACAAAAATGTGGAGGGTAAAATAGGGAAAGATCAAGATTCACTTCCACCTCGTGCTGAAGCTGCTGCCACTAGTCATGGCCGAGACGATGAATGCCATCAACGTCGTCTGTCAAGGCCGATGCCCAATGTCATAGTAGAGAGCATGTAAAATTAAAAAAACTAAATTTCAGTAAAATGACCCAAAAATCAAAATTAAAAGCGTCTGATGAGAAGTGTAAACTTGCCAATATGCCATTTACGACACGGAGTGGCAAGGAACGGCTGAGGCTCTGGCCTATGTTCAAGGCTAGTGGTTCAGCTTCACATGAGGATGGAAGCACTCATCCTCCCGCTAGAAAATTGAAAAGACTTAAGCTGGCAAAAGCACAGCAAAGAACTGTACGTTCTTCGAAATCACAAATCCTCAAGGAGAGTCCAATTGTGTCGGTTGCGATCCCTGACCTTCCCAACACTGGACGGGAAGAGGTGGCACCTTCCACCATTTGCACGCAAGAGCTGGAAGGAGCACCCGGAGTCTAGTTCCTGATAGTCAAATTGAAGATGTCACCGTTGAAGTACACCAGGATGAGGATATGGGTGTTGCTGGCGCTGAGGAGGAAATTGACAAGGAGGATTCTGATGGTGAGGTGGTTTGTTTAAGTCAGGCACCCGGGGAGACACCTGTTGTCCGTGGGACGAATATGGCCATTGACATGCCTGGTCAAATTACCAAAAAAAAAAATCACCTCTTCGGTGTGGAATTATTTTAACAGAAATGCGAACAACAGGTGTCTAGCCGTGTGTTGCCTTTGTCAAGCTGTAATAAGTAGGGGTAAGGACGTTAACCACCTAGGAACATCCTACCTTATACGTCACCTGGAGCGCATTCATCAGAAGTCATTGACAAGTTCAAAAACTTTGGGTGACAGCGGAAGCAGTCCACTGACAACTAAATCCCTTCCTCTTGTACCCAAGCTCCTGCAAACCACACCACCAACTCCCTCAGTGTCAATTTCCTCCTTAGACAGGAATGCCAATAGTCCTGCAGGCCATGTCACTGGCAAGTCTGACGAGTCCTCTCCTAACTGGGATTACTCCGATGGATCCTTCAGTGAAACGCCTACTGCTGCTGGCACTGCTGTTGTTGCTGCTTGGAGTCGATCGTCATCCCAGAGGGGAAGTCGGAAGACCACTTGTACTATTTCCAGTAAGCAATTGACTGTCCAACAGTCCTTTGCGAGGAAGATGAAATATCACAGCAGTCATCCGGCTGCAAAGCGGATAACTCAGGTCTTGGCAGCTGCGGTGGTGTTAAACGTGTGTCCGGTATCCACCGTTAATTCAAAGGGAATTAGAGAATTGCTTGAGGTACTGTTTCCCCGGTACCAAATACCATCTAGGTTCCATTTCTCTAGGCAGGCGATACCGAGAATGTACACAGACGTCAGAAAAAGAGTCACCAGTGTCCTAAAAAATGCAGTTGTACCCAATGTCCACTTAACCACGGACATGTGGACAAGTGGAGCAGGGCAGACTCAGGACTATATGACTGTGACAGCCCACTGGGTAGATGTATTGCCTCCCGCAGCAAGAACAGCAGCGGCAGCACCATCTCGCAAACGCCAACTCGTTCCTAGGCAGGCTACGCTTTTTATCACCGCTTTCCATAAGAGGCACACAGCTGACAACCTCTTACAGAAATTGAGGAACATCATCACAGAATGGCTTACCCCAATTGGACTCTCCTGTGCAAGCATTACATGTGGGCAAATTCCACTACATCCCATATTTTGCACATACATTGAATTTGGTGGTGCAGAATTTTTTAGAAAACGACAGGGGCGTGCAAGAGATGCTGTCGGTGGCCCGAAGAATTGCGGGCCACTTTCGGCATTCAGCCAACGCGTGCCGAAGACTGGAGCACCAGCAAACACTCCTGAACCTGCCCCGCCATCATCTGAAGCAAGAGGTGGTAACGAGGTGGAATTCAACCCTCTATATGCTTCAGAGGATGGAGGAGCAGCAAAAGGCCATTCAAGCCTATACATCTGCCTATGATATAGGCAAAGGAAGGGGAATGCACCTGACTCAAGTGCAGTGGAGAATGATTTCAACGTTGTGCAAGGTTCTGCAACCCTTTGAACTTGCCACACGTGAAGTCAGTTCAGACACTGCCAGCCTGAGTCAGGTCATTCCCCTCATCAGGCTTTTGCAGAAGAAGCTGGAGAGATTGAAGGAGGAGCTAAAATGGAGCGATTCCGCTAAGCATGTGGGACTTGTGGATGGAGCCCTTAATTCGCTTAACCAGGATTCACGGGTGGTCAATCTGTTGAAAGCAGAGCACTACATTTTGGCCACCGTGCTCGATCCTAGGTTTAAAGCCTACGTTGTATCTCTCTTTCCGGCAGACACAAGTCTGCAGAGGTGCAAAGACCTGCTGGTGAGACACTTGTCAAGTCAAGCGGAACGTGACCCGTCAACAGCTCCTCCTTCACATTCTCCCGCAACTGGGGCTGCGAGGAAAAGGCTAAGAATTCCGAGCCCACCCACTGGCGGTGATGCAGGGCAGTCTGGAGCGAGTGCTGACTTCTGGTCCGGACTGAAGGACCTGCCATGTCATCTACTGTCATCTACTGTCACTGCATATGATTCTGTCACCATTGAAAGAATGGTGGAGGATTATATAAATGACCGCATCCAAGTAGGCACGTCAGACAGTCCGTACGTATACTGGCAGGAAAAAGAGGCAATTTGGAGGCCCTTGCACAAACTGGCTTTATTTTACCTAAGTTCCCCCCTTCCTCCAGTGTGTACTCCGAAAGAGTGTTTAGTGCAGCCACTCACCTTGTCAGCAATCGGCGTACGAGGTTACTTCCAGAAAATGTGGAGAAGATGATGTTCATCAAAATGAATTATAATCAATTCCTCCGTGGAGACATTCACCAGCAATTGCCTCCAGAAAGTACACAGGGACCTAAGATGGTGGATTCCTATGGGGATGATTTATTAATCTGTGAGGAGGGGGATGTACACAGTGAAAGGGGTGAGGAATCGGACGATGAGGAGGAGGTGGACATCTTGCCTCTGTAGAGCCAGTTTGTGCAAGGAGAGATTGATTGCTTCTTTTTTGGTGGGGGCCCAAACCAACCAGTCATTTCAGCCACAGTCGTGTGGCAGACCCTGTCGCTGAAATGATGGGTTTGTTAAAGTGTGCATGTCCTGTTTATACAACATAAGGGTAAGTGGGAGGGCCCAAGGACAATTCCATCTTGCACCTCATTTTTTTTTATTTATCTCTGAATCATGTGATGTTTGGGTCTAATTATTTTAAGTGCCATCCTGTCTGACACTGCAGTGCCACTCCTAGATGAGCCCGGTGTTTGTGCCGGCCACTTAGCTTAGTCATCCAGCGACCTTGGTGCAAATTTTAGGACTAAAAATAATATTGTGAGGTGTGAGGTGTTCAGAATAGACTGGAAATGAGTGGAAATGATGGTTATTGAGGTTAATAATACTATGGGATCAAAATGACCCCCAAATTCTATGATTTAAGCTGTTTTTGAGGGTTTTTTGAAAAAAAAATACCCGAATCCAAAACACACCCGAATCCGACAAAAAAATTTCAAGGAGGTTTTGCCAGAACGCGTCCGAATCCAAAACACGGCCTCGGAACCGAATCCAAAACCAAAACACAAAACCCGAAAAATGTCTGGTGCACATCTCTAGTCCTGGCCAACCAATCCAAGGCACCCTGCAAGTGTCCTGAGACACCTTAGGTGCCACGGCACACAGTCTGTGAACCACTGCCATAGGGCATATCATGGATTTCTCGGAGCAGGTGATAAATAGTGTAAAATCCCTATATTAGGTAAAAATGTTGGGATTTTTTTCGGAACCCCTGGGACACCCCCCTGAATGACTAATTAAGCACTTAGAGGTTTTTAATTATTTTTAATTGGACAATAATGACATGTAATTTTTGGGGTCAACAAAAGCAAAATGATGGAAATTGGGGTACAAGGTATGGGACAGGTATATAGGGGGGGCTTTGAGTGAGCAAGTGTTTTTAGGCTTGCGGGTGGGAATAATCGGTCTGTTTCCGTTTCTTTTTTTAAAAAGTGCCCTAAAATGACCCAAATATACTTAATTATGTACCCCAAATTTAAGGAGATCACTTATTTTTAGAGATGTGCGGCTAGCACTTTTCGTGTTTTGTGTTTTGGTTTTAGTTCTTAATCCACTTTCGTGTTTTGGTTTTGGCTTGGTTTTGCTAAAACCACCCTTTCGTGTTTTGGTTTTAGATCTGGATGATTTTTGGAAAAAAAACATAAAAACAGCTAAAATCACAGAATTTGGGGGTAATTTTGCTCCTACGATATTATTAACCTCAATAACAATCATTCCCACTCATTTCCAGTCTATTCTGAACACCTCAATCCTCACAATATTGTTTTAAGGCCAAAAGGTTGCACGGAGGTTGCTGGATGACTAAGCTAAGCGACACAAGTGGACAACACAAATACCTGGCCCATCTAGGAGTGGCACTGCAGTGTCAGACAGGAGGGCAGATATAAAAAAAAAAAGGCCCCAGACAGCACATCATGCAAAGAAGAAAAAGAATTGCAATGAGGTAGTTGTATGACTAAGCCAAGCGACACAAACAATTGCCCCATCTAGGCGTGGCACTGCAGTGGCAGACAGGAGGGCAGATATTTAAATAAAGGCCCCAAGCAGCACATCATGCAAAGAAGAAAAAGAATTGCAATGAGGTAGTTGCATGACTAAGCCAAGCGACACAAACAATTGGTCCATCTAGGCATGGCACTGCAGTGGCAGACAGGAGGGCAGATATTAAAAAAAAGGCCCCAAACAGCACATCATGCAAAGATGTAGAAGAGGTGCAATGAGGTAGCTGTATGACTAAGCCAAGCGACACAAACAATTGGCCCATCTAGGAGTGGCACTGCAGTGGCAGACAGGAGGGCAGATATCAATAAAAGACCCCTAACAGCACATGATGCAAAGAAGAAAAAAAGGTGCACCGAGGTTGCTGTATGACTAAGCTAAGCGACACAACCACCTGGCCCATCTAGTAGTGTCACGCAGTGGCTGAATGTCGAGAGTGGGCCGCAATTGTTCGGTCCACTGACAGCATCTCCAGCACGCTCCAGTCATTTAAAAAAAAAATCTGCATTTGGTGGACTTATATGGCAGTACCTCAGGACTAATACAGCAGTACCCCTGGACTCATACGGCAGTGTCAGACAGGATGGCACTTTTCAAAAACTAGGCCCCAAACAGCACCTCATGCAAAGATGTTGAAGAGGTGCAATGAGGTAGCTGTATGACTAAGCCAAGCGACACAAACAATTCCAACTGGAATTATATGTCCAAATCACTGGAATTAATTGGCAAGATCACTGTAATTAATAATTATACGTCCAAATCACTGGCATTAATTGGCAAAATCACTGTAATTAATAATTATACGTCCAAATCACTGGAATTATACTGCAAAATCACTGTAATTATACGTCCAAATCACTGTAATTAATTGGCAAAATCACTGTAATTAATAATTATACGTCCAAATCACTGGAATTAAATGGCAAAATCTCGGTATCGCCTGCCTAGTGAAGTGGAATCTAGATGGGATTTGGTACCGGGGACACAATACCTCGATCAATTGTCTAAATCCCACTGCACTAATGGCGGATACCGGACGCACGTTTAACATCAACATAAGTGTCAAGGCCTCAGTTATGAGGGCTTCCATCATCATGTGAAGCTGAACCACTAGTCATGAACATAGGCCAGGGCCTCAGCCATTCCTTGCCACTCCGTGTCGTAAATGGCATATTGGCAAGTTTATGTTTCTCCTCAGACCATTTAAATTTCTTTTTTTGGGTCTTTTTACTGAACTTTGGCATTTTGAATTTTACATGCCATCTACTATCACATTGGGGCATCGGCCTTGGCAGACAACGATGGCATTTCATCATCTATGTCTTGGCTAGTGGCAGCAGCTTCAGCACTAGGAGGAAGTGGTTCTTGATCTTTCCCTATTTTGTCCTCAAATTTTTGTTCTCCATTATGTTTCTGGAGTTATATAACACAATATGCGGCACAGGAATGACTGATGGCTAGGACACTACCACTGGTCTGATGCAGCACAACACAGCAACACTGTGAGGGACTTGTTGTTATTATTATACGGCAGCAGTGGACATATAGCAGCAGCGTATACCACTGTGACTGCCTGGTTACTGGAATGACTGATGGCCAGGACACTGCCACTGGTCTGATGCAGCACAACACAGCAACACTGTAAGGGACTTATTATACAGCAGCAGTGGACATATGGCAGCAGAGGACACCACCACTGTGAATGGTCACTGGACTGGCTGATGCACAGGACACTAGCACTGGTCTGATGCAGGACAACACAGATAATTATACAGCAGCACTGGGCATATGGCAGCAGATGACAACACCACTGTTGAATGGTCACTGGACTGACTGATGCCCAGGACACCACCACCAGTCTGATGCAGGACAACACAGCAACACTGTAAGGGACTTATTAAACAGCAGCACTGGACATATGGCAGCAGAGGACACCACCACTGTGACTGGACTGATGCAGCACAATACACCACCCTGAACTGATGCAGCACAACAGAGCACCCTATACAGCAGCATTGGACATATGGCAGCAGAGGACACAAGCACTGTGACTGGACAGATTCAGCACAAGCAACGGACACTGAGGACACTGAGAGAACGGAGACACGTCCTCTCTGTACACTCTCCAATGCCGGAGTGAAAATGGCGGGGACGCGCGGCTCCTTATATGGAATCCAAATCCGCCAGAATCCGACAGCGGGATGATGACGTTTTGCCTTGTTTGGGTTTCCAAGTCAGGAAACCCGAGCCGGGCTCGGAACCGGGTACAGAGCGTGGAGTACGGTACGGTTCGGTTCTCTGAGACCTAAACCCGCTCATCTCTACTGATTTTGTAGAATAAAAATTGCTTTCTAACATTTTTCCACATTTTAATGGAAAAATTAATATAACAGCCATATGACCTAATTTAATTACACCAAATAGTTTTATTATGGCCACTAATAGACTTCTAGAATGTTTTCCTATATTAGTTTGGCTTTTTTGGACGTACAGCCAGATTTCTCCACTTTCTCTTATACTTATCTCAGCTTTTGCTGGCTAGAATTATCGCGTGAATCCCGTTATTGCCATTTTGGAATAGGATAGGTGCGGTAAACGGGAGCACTCAGGCTGCAATAAGCAGATTTTTCAGGAGATAGGTGCAATAACATTAGCTGCGATCACAGCTGGTTGCAGGTAAAGTGTTCTTAGTCACCATAGAACAGAAGCCTCAACTTATTAAGCACTCATATTAAGTTGACGTTAGTGACTGACAATTCTCAGTGGCTGATTTGGTACAATTGCACTGAAGAGATACATTGGAAACTGGAGACATGATAGATGAAACAGTTCAGTATTTCAAAACTGCACAGAAAATCACTAAAAATCTCACTCTGATAAATTTCTGCACAATGTTTATCTTAAATTTATGTAATCATTCATTTAATTCTCTATTATCTTATCCAAAATCTCACAATTTTGGGTCCCTACTGAAGTAATGACGTATATATGATATATTATGTGTATATATAGATATATTATAAAGATATATAATATAATATTTATATAATGTGTAATTATCTCAGTAGGGGAACCAAAAATGTGTGATTTTGAATTCTGGATAAATGATACTCAACCTGTAATACATTATTATTATTTTTTAAAAGTACACGTTTTGTAAATTTACAAGTTGCTGATTTCTACCAGTCAGGTTATGATTTCTCATACTCCGAGCTAAGCCCTCTACACTATCATCTGCATTATCATTACTTAAGTTTCCTAACACAGCAGTTAAGGACTCCAACTTATATACAATATGCCCCTGAGATATCTAGATCTAAATCAATACATTTCAAGCCACACTCTATGGTTATGGCTAGATAGGTATCACTTTTTTTAGGTTTAAAGGGTGGATGATTTTGTGTTTCTAGAGCATACACATACCCACACCCACATAAACCAGGCGCTCTAGTGCCTGAGAGTCCTAAGTTTCGGATGGGCCCAAAATACTGGGGGCCACCAACCACCTATATTTAGAAGGTAATTTTAATGAAGAACCACATTGGAAGGTGGTGCAGTAATAAGTAAAAACAGAAACTTTAAAGAGTAAGCCCCCCGCCCTGGATACCACTGTCCTCTCGATGAACATATCATCCAGTATGCAGCACATGCACCAGAGTAATCACTGATGCAGCAACGTCATTAAAGGTGCCGATGCTATTCTATCCCTGGATCCCCCTGTGGCTGCCTATGAGGAGCAGGAGGAGCCAAGAGCAATCAACACCACTGCAGACACCAGGAGCAAATCAACATCGCAACAGATACCATCCAGATACTATCAGCGGATGATTTGTAGGTGGCAGTACATTAGGCAGCATAGCGGTGGCACTAGGTCAGCGGTACCTACTACAGTCTAGTCTACAAGAAGAAGCACACTGGCAGACCTGTAGTGGATTGCCCATTCAGACTGGATGTGTGATAGTTCAGATAGAAATGCAGTGGCATCTGTATCATCAGTGATACAGTGTGAGGTTAGTATATGTTTAGTTTATTTAAATTTCCATCATCAACTTACTGTACAGTAATAAATACACATGGAGCCAAATGTAATAGAGTGAGAGCTTCAGAAAGTGAGAGATTTGGTAAGGTTTTTCAGTTTTTTTTTAAGTGGCAATCATTTACACTGCAAAACCAGGTTGATCCTGCTGTGTAAATGATTGCCACTTTAAAAAACCTGCAAAACCTTACCAAATCTCTCACTTTTTGAAACTCTCACTCTATTACATTTGGCCCATGGTGATTATCGTTGGGGGCGGGGTCCAGAGACATCAGTGTTCTGGGCACTAAGATTTCTGTTGCCAGCCCTGCTTAGCGGTCCTGTATCTGTATAATGCAGATAACATTTTGTAGTATTTGCAATATGGCTGGAAATTTGACATGAAATCACTTGTGAAATATAACCTCTGTGTCTCTGGTGAAAGTAATCGAAATGAAATATCTCTGAAAAGCTGCATATTAGGAAGCAAACACACATTTATTTTCCTGTTCTAAAAAAATATCCCACTTGCCAAAAAAAGAAAAATGTACGAACTCTACAACTGGTACAGCAAACAGTGTGTCACTGAACTCTTCCATATAGGGACTGAAATCCCCTGATATTGAGAAGGAGGGGAAGCCGTATCTGAAGACCTCGTTCACAGCAAGCAGTATCCTGGAAGCCGGATTACTGATGTCAGCTTGCAATTTGGGCTACAATAACAGGAAATCCTGAAGTGTTTACTCTGGAAGGTTTGCCTGTGATGGGACGTTCTCTTTCTCCTCACTTCCTTGGTATGTCTGTTTCCTATGATTAAAATACTCCAGGCTGAAATACTAAAGGAGGAAGATGATAATATGAATGATTGCAAATTGTGACAAAGAAGTAGTGAGGTCTGCGCTTGGTACAGCTCAGTAACTGGATATGTTAAGTGCTGCAAAATTTTACACAGAAACAAATACTGTATAATGCCATTCAATAATCTGATATGAATATATTGCACTGATTTAGATCTAATCAAATTCCTCACTGTATCATACTGTAGTTTAATAGTTGATGATAATTCACAATTCAAGCCCAAGTTGAACAGTGAGAAAGATTAAAAAAAAAAAAACCTCTTCATACTTTAGCCAGCCAGGACTCTCATTGGGAACTTGGGGGTCTATTTACTAAGCCTTAGATGGAGATAAAGTAGACGGAGATCAGCTCATAACTGTCATTTTTCAAACCCAGCCTGGGACATGGCAGTTAGATGCTGGGGTGTAGTATGGTATGCCAGTGGCCGAGATCCCGGCGGACAGCATACCAGCGCCGGGATCCTGACCGCCGGCATACCAACAGCTGGGCAAGCACAAATGAGTCCCTTGCGGGTACGGTGGCACGCTAGGCACGCCACACTATTCTCCCTCCAGGGGGGTCGTGGACCCCCAAGAGGGAGAATAGTTGTCGGTATGCTGGGTATCGGGATTCTGGCGCTGGTATACTGAGCGCCGGGATCCCAACAGCCGGCATACTAAATACCACCCAGATGCTGATTGGCTGATACTTTATCTCCGTCCACTTTATCGCCATCCAAGGCTTAGTAAATAGACCCCTAAGGTTTATAAATGCTTCAGAGTATAGGTACAAGTTCTGACACACAAGTTATTCCTTTAGCTACCACACAGATGCTGTCCATGTTACTTAGCTCTGTGCTCAGAGGACATTAGCAAAGGAACATTGCATCCACTAACACTGCATGTCATTTAATCCCCCAGAATGCTGCATGACCAAGCTCCAAGTAGGGATGGCCATTGATGCTTGATGCATACTTGCCTACTCTTCCGGAATGGCCGGGAGGCTCCCGAAAATCGTGTGACCCTCCCGGCCCCCCCGGAAGAGCAGGCAAGTCTCATGATTTCTGGGGTCCACCCTGCCTGGCCGCCCACTTAGCGAGTAAAGTAGGTGGCCAGCGCAGTCGATGACGCAATTCTCATCACTACCCTGCCCCGCGCCCTGCTGAGCTGACCTGGCTGCTCTCTCCCGGAGAGAGCAGCCATAAAGTCGCTAAGTATGGCTTGATGTTTCACAACCATCAATGGTTAGAGGTTCCAACTATACATTGCATAAGGCAGCCAAAGGTTGTATTATGCTCATTTTTTTTGCAGCGGCAATACTCCTTTGCTCAACGTCCTCTCCCCTTTGTGAATGTGCACATCTTTAATCAGTGGTTTGAGCCATCAATGGTTTTCCATCAATGATAGCTGGAGACAATTGATGGTGTACACATCAATGGACATCCTTAGTCTATAGGGTATAGAAACTATTATGATCCTGTTTGCAATAATCAAGTTCTTATATTAGATTTCAGACTTTCATTGTCACCTGGCCTGCAGGTCAGGTTTCTTGTTTGTCTTGTGAACGATTGCTGTTGGAGCATGTCGGCTGATTGGATTCCCTCCAGTCAGTATGCTGCTTGCCAATCAACCAATCAGAGACTTGCAACCCCTATGTATACCTTGTCTGCCTTTTGTTCTGTGCCAGTGCATAAGTCATTCTGACTCCTAGTAAGTTGCAGCCTGACTCCCTGGCTCCTGAGTGTATTCCACAGTTCCTGGTAATTTGCCTATGCCATATTCCTGGCCTACATTACCTGCTGTCAACAATACTTCACTTAGCTTCTGCCACTATAATATCACACAAACTTCAGACATTAATCTCTGCCTTCAGTGAACCGGTAGCTTCCTGGTTCTCAGTCAAGTGACTGTGTTTCTACTGGAGGCTTCCCTACAGGATAAAGCTCTGTCTGAGACTCCACCTGTGTCTGCAGCATGTTCCTGATTACAGTGATCATCAAAGCCATCCAACAAGGCTCTTGTAGTGATCCTGACCTTTGCCATGTGATTAACCTCTGTTTGCCTGTGAGCTATCTTGGTTCAGTGAGTACTTTAGAAATACATTGGGGATTAACCCCAAGCTGTACCTGTACTAAGACATAAAGGACTATACATATAATAGAAAATGTCATGGGGTCCCAGGGAGGATCGCTGGGAGCTGCGGCCTTACCTCTACCGGGCGCTCTGGTGGGGGTCCTCCGGTGGCAGTGCGGCTCCGTGGCGCTGCGTCAGGTACTCTGCATGGCCTGCAGGGTCCTGGCACAGAGTGTGCAGGGCTACGAGGCAGAGTTCACCAGTCTGCAGCACTGTCCATGCTGGGAGCTGGGCACGGCTATCTTGGATCAGGTCAGCTGACCAGGTGCTGACCACTCACAAGGAGCTTGTGTCTCACGTGACTCTGGCAGCCAATCCGGTCCCTAGTTGGGCTTCTCCTGTCTTGCTGGATGCCTGTGAACCTGTAACCAATCAGGTGCAGGCAACTGGTATAAAGGGAGGCTCAGAAGGGAATCCAATTGCCAGTGTATCTGCTACTACAGCCAGTCTTAGTAGTAATTCTCTGTGCTCCTGAACTCTACCTATACTGCTTCCCAGCACTCCGGTAGTATTCAGTCCTGCTTCTGCCTCTAGTATCCAGTACTCTGGTAACATCCAGACCTGTCTCTGCCTCCAGTACCCAGCCATTCCACACCGCCCACTCCAGTTTGCCCTGCCTTGCAGTCCCATAGGTAACGGTAACCCGGTTTATTTGTTACCTTCCCAGTTCAGATGGTTACCTGCTCCTGTGGTCCTCCTCATCGCTACCTCTTCCTGGACAAGGATCTACTTCCACTAACCACTCTCACCGCCGTGCACCTACATGCATATTTGAAGAATAAAGTCCCAGTTCCAGCGCTTCAAAAGTTCTTATGTTCCTCAGAAAAAAAGAGAAGAAATTTTTCATAGTGTAGTTTGTTTTTTATATTTAAACACTACCTTAAAGTGCTCACACTTCAATAAGGAACGTGCACACCTTTCAGCTGAATACCCTTTTTGGTGGTAATATTACCTTTAAAAAAAAAAAACATATATCAAAGGGTTAAAACAGCACCAAAGAAATCCCTTCAGCATAGAGGAATCAAGACCATAAACCAAGAAAGAAAGATATCATCTCCTGTCCTTGCCCCTATAGTTGTGAGGTTACCTCTCAAATAACCTCATATAAGAGGTATGAGTCGCATAATCATAAATCCCATGGACATCAGCTCCTTTATGTAACAGAATTCTTTATTCAAACTCCAAGGCAGAGTATCATACAAAATATAAAAATGTGCATAGCATAATATTGCCTTAAAAAAGTTTTTATATTACACACATTAAAAAGAAACAGACCCCATAGGTTTATATGCCTACCAGATGGTAAAACAATTGAGCAGAATCAGAGAGAGCATATATCAGAGTCCCGGTTCCTCCCAATGTTCAGTCCGATCAAGCTCACCGAGGTTTAGGCATCCAAGTCCGCATGCGGACTTAGGGGGTCATTCCGAGTTGATCGCTCGCTAGCAGTTTTTAGCAGCCGTGCAAACACTATGCCACCTCCCACCGGGAGTGTATTTTAGCATACCAGAAGTGCGAACGAAAGGATCGCAGAGCGGCTACAAAATTTTTTTTTGCAGTTTCAGAGTAGCTTCAGACCTACTCAGCGCTTGCGATGATTTCAGACTATTCAGTTCCTGTTTTGACGTCACGAACACGCCCTGCGTTCGCCCAGCCACTCCTGCGTTATTCCTGGCACAAAAGAACAAATGGCTGTGCTTAGGGTATTGCAGGTGGACCGTGCATGTGGAGAGCTGACAAAAGTATAATAATAAAAAATATATATATTTAGTTAAAATAAAACACTGATAATAGATGGACATTTATATAATACACAAATTACTAAACTCTGAAAACACCGTAGATATTTTTAAGCAAATTATGCACACATAATTATAGCTTTTCTTATATTAGATTTTTGTTCAATTCAGCAGATAGTGATGGTGTTGTTTTAGCTGATTAGTTGCAACAAATCTCTCCAGAGTTTCCACTCTATATACAGTACCAGAGGAGATTCGAAATTTAGTATCAGTGCAGAGGCAACATGCACTTTGTGATAATATAGAAAGTCTTGGCAATGTGCTAGTGTGTCGATTAAAATGTAGATGGTAATTACCTCTCCTGTGGGCTGATTGACACCGAGCGTCCTCGGTGGAATTCTCTGCAGGTCCCACGGGTGGGTAGATGCCACGGGTGTAGGAGAGAGGAGTTCAGCACGAACACACTGACCCAGGTTTTTCCTTGTAATGGCAGCGTTCCTGGATGGAAAGGAGGGAACACACCAATAATTTCCCTTGTGGGCTAGTAAAATCCTTCTTGTTGCCCACTTTGATGAGAGCTGACGGGAAATGTGTGATTCACTCATGCTGATTGGAACCGCTGTCAGTGTCCGATACCAGCGGCAAGGTGCTGGTGCGGTGGCGCTGGCTGGAGCCGTCAGAGCCGCTGCTGGTGTCCGCTAGTAGCGGGAAGGTGCTTGTACGCAGGGCCGGCTCCAGGCATACTAGCACCCTGAGCGAGAAAATGTAAAAGCGCCCCCCAACCCCTATGCGCGCGCTGAAGGCGCGCGCGCTTCGGGAAAAGTGGGCGTGGCCTCCTGGGAAAGTGGGTGTGGCCTCGTAACTTCATATTATTAAACTATAAATAAATATATTTTTTCACACCCCCTCTATGCACACAATTAGCAGCCTTATGCAGAACAGCCACAGTAGTGTTCCTTACACACAATGTCTCCAGTGTAGTGCCAGCTACACATGACATGCCCCGCAGCAGTGCCAGCAACACATGACATGCCCCGCAGCAGTGCCAGCTACACATGACATGCCCCGCAGCAGTGCCAGCTACACACAATAGACCCCCAGCAGTGCCAGCTACACATGATAGTGTTCACGTTTTAGGGCAGGGTGCTGATCACAAGGAGGGCACATTTTTAAGTAAGGAGGGCAAAATGATGTACATACTGTAATGCTTGGTGCTCCTCCACCCACATGCTGAAGCAGGGACAGTGCGCGCTGAAGGCGCGCAGCAAAAATTTAGGGGCGTTGCTTCGTGGGGAAGGTGCATGACCACAGAATAGTGGCAATTCGCATTACACCACATAGTAGTGCAGCTAATACACTTTGCACCAGGTAGAACCTCCTATACACTTTGCGCCAGGCAGAGCACGTTAGACACTTTGCGCCAGGCAGAGCACGATAGACACTTTGCGCCAGGCAGCGCACGATAGACACTTTGCGCCAGGCAGCGCACGATAGACACATTGCCTAGCCACAGACGCCTAGTAGATACACTTCATGATATGCCCCCCCAGCAGTGCCAGCTACACGTGACATGCCCCCCAGCAGTGCCAGCTACACGTGACATACCCCCAGCAGTGCCAGCTACACGTGACATGCCCCCCAGCAGTGCCAGATACATAAATGGCCACACAGTGCAGATATGCCCCCAGTGCCAGATACATAAATGCCCCCACAATGCCAGATACATAAATGACCACACAATGCCAGATACATAAGTGCCCCCACAGTGCCAGATGCATCAATGACCCCACAGTGCCAGATACATAAGTGCCAGATCCATAAATGCCCCCAGTGCCACAAAACATAAATGCCCCCACAGTGCCAGATAAATAAATGCCCGCCGTGCCACAAAACATAAAAGCCCCCACAGTGCAGATATGCCCCCACAGTGCCAGATACATAAATGCCCCCAGTGCCAGAAGCATAAATGCCCCCACAGTGCCAGAAACATAAATGCCCCCACAGTGCAGATATGCCCCCACAGTGCCAGAAACATAATGCCCCCACTGTGCCAGAAACATAATGCCCCCACAGTGCAGATATGCCCCCACAGTACCAGAAAAATAATGCCCCCACAGTGCAGATATGCCCCCACAGTGCCAGAAAAATAATGCCCCCACAGTGCAGATATGCCCCCACAGTGCCAGAAAAATAATGCCCCCACAGTGGAGATATGCCCCCACAGTGCCAGAAAAATAATGCCCCCACAGTGCCAGAAAAATAATGCCCCCACAGTGCAGATATGCCCCCACAGTGCCAGAAAAATAATGCCCCCACAGTGCAGATATGCCCCCACAGTGCCAGAAAAATAATGCCCCCACAGTGCAGATATGCCCCCACAGTGCCAGAAAAATAATGCCCCCACAGTGCCAGAAAAATAATGCCCCCACAGTGCAGATATGCCCCCACAGTGCCAGAAAAATAATGCCCCCACAGTGCCAGAAAAATAATGCCCCCACAGTGCCAGAAACATAAACGGCCCCACACAGTGCCAGACAGATTTTAACTTACCTGTCACTGACACTGCGGTGCTGCTGGGAGCCGGGAATACTGCTGTGGGCGCGGGCGGGCCGCGGACGGAGGATCGAAACTGTCTGCACGCTATGCACGCTGCGCGGCGCCGGCATCCAACGTCAGACGCCGGCGCCGCACAGCGCGCTGCATAGCGCACACAAGCGGCCGGGAGTGGGACACACAGAGGCTGGCTCCAGGCAGGAATATGGCGGCCGCAGCGTGCGGCGCCCTGTAAGAGTGGCGCCCCGCGCGGCCGCTCTAGTCGAACATGCCTGGAGCCGGCCCTGCTTGTACGGCAGCGCTGGCTGGAGCCGTCGGAGCTGCTGCTGGTGTCCGCTGATAGCGGGAAGGTGCTTGTACGGCAGCGCTGGCTGGAGCCGTCGGAGCTGCTGCTGGTGTCCGCTGATAGCGGAAAGGCGCTTGTGCGGTAGCGCTGGTTGGAGCCATCACTCGTGACAGATGATGTCCTCAGGTGGAATTAAGGATATTGTCCCGTGGGCATAGACGGATCCAGGGGGGGCTATTACTCACAGTACTGGCATAGGTATCTGGAAGGTATTCTTTCCCAGGTGCAGAAGAGGTCTAAAAAATTCCAAGTGTCTGTCGACAGACGGAAAGACTTATGCTGGATCGACCGGTTTCGCCTGTTCACAGGCTTCATCAGGATATTGACCAGCTCCCTTTCCAGATACCTATGCCAGTACTGTGAGCAGAGCCGACCCTAAACAATATGATGCCCTAGGCAAGATTTTGGCTGGTGCCCCCTAGCACCACCGCTAGTTCCGCCTCTGACCCTGCACCCCTTTCCCAGCACCATCACCCCCCACCCATAGCAGTCCTTTTTTTTTATTTCCTACCCCCTGTAATTTAAATAAGAACAGTGTGCACATTTGGCCTTACACATATGCCGCACATTATTAGTGCCCTTATACACATTATGACACACATAGTGCCCCTTACACATATGTTACACATTATTAATGCCCTTATACACATAATGACACATGTAGTTCCCAGCGTGAGTCAACTGGCAGCTCTGCTAACGTCGGGTGCCTATTTTTTATGAAAATGCATCTTATTTGCATTGCTATGTGGCTAGGATACACAAGCAGCTTCTGCTGATTAAAATGATATATGGCATGCCTATATACTGTGTGCGACTGTGGCTGTATCTGCGTACGAAATGCTACACACAGAATATAGGCATGCCGCATATCATTTTAATCAGCAGAAGCTGCTGATGCCCCTAGGCATACCAGATGCCCTAGGCAATTGCCTAGTTTGCCTATACCTAGGGCCGGCTCTGACTGTGAGTAATACTCTACCCTGGATACAGGTCGGGCAACATCTGATACCACTGTGGATATACAGCAGTGATGTTTACAAAGCATTTTTGGACATTATTTATTCCTTTTCACAAGTGATATTCACACTCAAAAATAGACAAGCAAAGTTAATCTAGGGACATCTATTTCTATGACGGTGTCTCTCAATTGGAATACATCCACTGTAGGGGTACAAGTAAACCGCCACTAGGTGTTTCTACCCCTGCCTATTCATGCTATATGTTATATGTGTGTATCGTCATATTTGGAGTATACCGGTATTAGGATTGTTTTGATATACATCCCTATACGGATATTTCTTCTCTCCTAGATTCTGGAGCAGCTAGGAACTTCATGTCAGCCCCTCTTGTTCAACACCTTCAGCTTCCTATAAAACCCCTGGAACAGAACATCTCTCTCACCGCTGTAGATGGAAGCAAACTCACCAGCGAGATAGTTAATCATCGCACTCTTCCGTTACGTCTTCAGATTGGAACTCTTCATGTAGAACTAGAATTTCTAGTGATTCCAGATCCTCCCATGAAATCATCTTGGGTCTTCCCTGGCTCAAATTACATAACCCTATCTAGACTGGAAATCAATGCAAGTAGTCTCCTGGGGAGAGTCCTGTCATCAGACCTATCTTTCCAAAGCCAAGCCTCTTCGGTCAATCCGTCCTCCTAAATCCTCTCAACTACCTGCTCCCTATGTCACATTTCCAGATGTGTTCAGCAAAGCTGGGGCCAATGTTTTACCTCCTCACCGGGTATGGGACTGCCCCATCGACTTAGTTCCTGGAAAGATTCCTCCTCGTGGTCGAACATATCCATTATCAATTCCAGAGACCCAATCTATGTCTGAATACATCTGGGAGAATTTAGAGAAGGGCTTTATCTGAACCTCCACCTCACCCGCTGGAGCCGTTTTTTTCTTTGTCAAGAAGAAAGATGGATCACTTTGACCTTGCATTGACTACCATGCCTTGAATGATATTACCATCAAGAATCGTTACACTCTCCCATTGATAACCGAGTTTTTCAACCGTGTCAAAGGTTCCACCATCTTTACCAAATCAGACCTATGAGGAGCTTACAATCTCATCCGAATTCGATCTGGGGATGAATGGAAGACAGACTTCAATACTTGGGATGAGCACTACGAGTATCTGGTTATGCCCTTTGGTTTGAGTAATGCGCCCACTGTCTTCGTCTTGAGGAAGTCTCCTGTTGCTAGGAGACGAAACGCGTTGACGCCCACCTCTCCTCACCCAAGCTCTCCAGTTGGTTACGACCGCCAAATCGAATTGTTCACAGTTTTCCACAGCTCCTGCACACTGCTGAAAGACATCTCCGCTGCCCGCCGGCTGAACCCTGCCTGACCCCCGCTGTGAGGTCCCGAACTTACCAGCCGCAGAGAGATTACCGGCGGCCACACAGATCACAAGCGGCCAGCGTATACCTTCTTTCATGGAGATGTGCAGGTTCTCCCAGCGGGGCTGATGGTATCAGATGCTACATACAGTAGGCTGCAATATCACAGCGCACCATCTACACTACGTGCAATTAATTCATAAAAGGATCCTGACTGCATTAAACTCAGGAACCAGCACGTGAGTAAATATAATAGACTGCATTCCACTACTAATGCACTAACATTACTGTGAACATTCATTGCAGGACATTCATTTTATTTACACACTAGGACGCCAGTGATATGATTATTTGAACTACCTGAGAAAGCTCCAAACTAATCAGTTTTGACTGCATGTTTCTTAATTGCTTGCAAACTAATATCTCTTACCTATTAGAAGGAGCAAAATTTCCCATTACAGTTTTTACAGACCACAACAATCTCACGTACCTAAAAAATCTACAGTGTCTTGATCCAAGATTATCACGTTGGGCCTTGATTTTCTCTCACTTCAGTTTCTCCTTATCCTACTGACCGGGTTCTCAGAATGCCAAAGCCGATGCCCTCTCCAGATCCTTGAATCCAGGGGAAATATCTGATCAACATAAAGACTACCCAGTTTTAAATCCAGTAGTTTTTTCCACCATGAAGTCTCTGTACCCATTGGGAAAAGTTTTATTCCATATAACCTTCGAGAAAGTCTTTTACATTGGGCCCATGTTTCTCCTTCTTTTGGACATCCAGAAATACACAAAATAATGGAAATCTTACAACATTCCTACTGGTGGCTGTCAATGAGACAAGATGTCAAAGAGTCTGTTTCATCTTGCATCCTGTGTGCTCAACATAAAACTAGCCGTCAACCTCCTGCTGGTCTCCTTCAACCTTCATCTATTCCGCAGCGTCCCTGGACACATATTTTGATGGACTTTGTTTGTGATCTTCCACCTTCAAACGATTACAATTCCATTTGGGTCATCATTGATGATTTTTCTAAGATGGCTCATTTCTTTCCTCTAAAAGGCCTACCTTCTGCACCAGAATTAGCTCAACTTTTCATTTCCACAATCTACAAACTACGCAGATTACTGACTGAAATTGTATCTGAATGTGGGGTTCAGTTTGTGGCAAAGTTTTGGAGGTCCCTGTGTTCAGCCCTACAAGTCAAATTTAAATTTTCCACCACCTAGCATCCTCAAACCAACGGCCAGAAGGAGAGAGTCAAATTAAGACTTTGAATCTTTTCTCCGTCTCCATCTTACTCCTTCTCAGGATAACTAGATTGAATGACTCCTGTGGGCAGAGTTTGCGCATAATAATACCTTTCACTCTTCTACAAAATCCAACATCATCGTTCACCTGAATTCATGAGTCTGCCTCCATTCGAATTACCAGCAGTTAATACCTCTTTACAACAATTTGCTAAAATATGGAAAAAAATCCACTTGGCTCTCCGTCAATCTTCTATATGGCATAAGTTCTGGGCCGACAAGAAGAGAAAGTTAGTTCCTTGTCTTAGCCCTGAAGATCGTGTTTGCCTTTCAACCCGACATCTTATACTTCGAGTACCATTGATGTGTTATGCACACCAGTGTCAGCAGGAATGTACTGGTGTCTGAACGGAGAGGGATGCAAAATAAATGAACTCACAGACAGACTGGGGAATATGACATTACATGCACAGAAGGTGATAGGGTAACAAAATAAACACAAAGTGAACAGAGAAGCCCAAAGGCTAAGAAACTGGGTGTCTCCCTAGTATTAGGAATGCTCAGAAGGAAGCGAGATGTTGTGATTTAATACGTAGAGAACCCGAAATGCTGTTGCTAAGGGCAACAGCAAAACCCTAAAGGGTTACCAACGGGTGTGGCAGTAAACTCCTTGGTCAGAGATGGAATAATAGACACAAGGAGAGTCTCCACAATCCTAGTCTTCACTTGCAGTGCACTGGTTCAGCTTACTGCCACTAAACTGACACCTGAACACCTTGCACAGTGAGAAAGGATTTTGGCAGGCAAGTCTGAGAATACAGCCGCAAACTTGCTAGGTTCACAGAGTAGCAAAAGAACCCCAGCAGGTTAAACGACTGACTCCAGTCTTACTGCTAGGTCTGGATTGGCAGAGTGTAATACCAAATCCCAAGGCCTATTTGCAGTAAGCAACAAACAAATACAAAGTTTACACAGTACTAGCTAGCTTTCAGGAACTGACTAACCAACAAAGATTCAGCAGCATCTGCCTAACCTGAGAAGAGGGTTTATATAGCAGGTGCTGTCCACGCCCCACTCAGACCTCACAGACTGTGAGCACAAAAACCAGCACCGTATCCCCTGCCGTGCACAGAGCCTGTAACCACTGCACAGCAAAAGACCCGAACCGGAGTATCAACTACGCTCAGGTTACTCTGCTAGCACTTGTCTCCCGGTTGCCATGACGACGTGGCAGCACAGAGCAGGAGACCCTTACAGTACCCTTCCCTCTGACGAGGGGTCAAAGAACCCCTACCACCGGGTTTATCGGGGAACTGCGAGAAGAAAGAGCGTAACAGTCTGGGGGCATGAAGATCACAACTGCGCACCCACGACCGCTCCTCCGGGCCATACCCCTTCCAGTGCACCAAAAATGACAGCCGACCCCGAACCATCTTGGAGTCAAGAATCCTTTCAACAACAAACTCCCTCTGGCCACGTATCAGAAGAGGGGAAGGTCTTCCACTGGAAGAAGGATTACTAATCGCCCGTTTTAAAAGGGAACAATGAAATGTTTTATTGATACCCAAAGAACGGGGTAGATCTAACTGAAATGCCACCGGATTGATAACCCTAGTGATCTTATAAGGACCGATGAACCGGGGGCCTAACTTATGAGATGGCTGTCTCAACTTCAAATTCTTGGTAGACAACCAGACGAAGTCTCCTAATTTGAAGCTGCAGGGTCTCTTCCGCTTATCAAAAACCCTTTTGGTCACTAATGACACAGACACAAGGGCTTTCTTCACTTTCCTCCAAATACCTCTAAGGACCGAAACCACAGAGGAACCACCAGGCGTGGAGTCCAGGGGGTCAAAAGAATTGGCCTTAGGATGATGCCCATACACACAAAGGAAGGGAGAGATCCCTGTAGCAGAGTGAGCCGCGTTGTTATAGGCAAACTCCGCCATGGACAGATGAGCAACCCAGTCAGTCTGACACTTGGAGACATAACACCTGAGGAGGAACTGCTCCAAGGACTGGTTCACCCTCTCAGTCTGCCCATTAGACTGCGGATGGTAGCCTGACGACAAGCTGACAGAAATCTGGAGATCGGAACAAAATGCCCTCCAGAATTTGGCCACAAACTGGGATCCGCGGTCAGAGACCACATCAAGTGGCAACCCGTGGAGGCGCACAACATGCAGCATAAATAATTCAGACAGGTGTCTGGCCGATGGCAGCCCAACCAATGGAACGAAGTGCGCCATCTTCGAAAACCTGTCAACGACAACCGAGATGGCTGTCATCCCCGAGGATTTGGGCAAGTCCACCACAAAATCCATTGAAATGTGGGTCCATGGCTTAGATGGAATAGAGAGTGGATGTAATGGGCCAACAGGAACCCCTCTAGGAGTCTTATTTCGGGCACAGATGTCACATGCCTGAACCCACTGATCCACATCCCTAGCCACCGAGGGCCACCACACCGCCCTAGATAGCAACTCCCGAGTTCTGGCAATACCCGGGTGACCTGCCGACTTCTTGGCATGGAATTCCAGGAACACTCGCTGTCTTAACCTAGGAGGCACAAACAAAAGACCTACCGGAAGGTCTGGAGGAGCCTGCTCCTGTGCCTAAGGACTACTGACAAGAGGTCCTGGGTAATGCCCACTTTAATACATGATGGGGACACAATGGGCAATGGCTCCTCGGTGGTCTCCTGGATTGGAGCAAAACTCAGCGAGAGCGCATCAGCCTTGATGTTTTTTGACCCAGGGCGATATGTTATCAAAAAATTAAAGCGAGCAAAAAACAAAGCCCATCATGCCTGCCTGGCATTGAGGCGCTTCGCTGACTCTAAATATGCCAAATTCTTATGGTCGGTGAGAATTGAGACCACAAACTTAGCCCCCTCAAGCCAGTGTCTCCACTCCTCGAGTGCATCCTTAATAGCCAACAATTCCCGGTTACCCACGTCATAATTCATCTCGGCAGGCGAAAATTTACGGGAAAAGTAAGCACAGGGATGAAGGCGATTATCAGACACCCCCATCTGAGAGAGCACTGCCCCAATACCCATCTCAGAGGCATCCACCTCCACCACAAAAGGACGCTCTGGATCTGGGTGTCGCAGCACCTTGGTCGAGACAAATGCCCTTTTGAGACGGGCAAAAGCCGCTTTGGCCTCACAAGACCAGTGAGCAACATCCGCCCCTTTCTTAGTGAGTGCCACCAAGGGCGCCACTATAGACGAAAATCCAGCGATAAATCATCTATAAAAATTTGCAAAGCCCAGAAAACGCTGAAGCGCCTTCAAACTAGTGGGCTGCACCCAATCCAGGACTGCCTGTACTTTGGAACCCTCCATTTGGAAACCTTCTGGAGAGATAATATATCCTAGAAATGCGATTTGCTGAACTTCAAATTCGCACTTCTCCAGCTTCGCCCCAAGCCGGTGGTCTCTGAGTTTCTGGAGGACTAAGTGTACATGCTTCCGATGTTCCTCCAGGGAATGGGAGAAGATTAGGATGTCATCTAATTATACAACTAAGAATCTATCCAAATATTCCCTGAGCACATCGTTCATGAAGTCCTGGAAGACTGCCGGGGCATTACAGAGCCCAAAAGGCATCACCAAATATTCATAATGCCCTGAGTGGGTATTAAAGGCAGTCTTCCATTCATCCCCCTCTCTTATTCGGATTAGATTGTACGCACTACGTAGGTCAATCTTAGAAAAAATGGTGGCCGTACGAAGCTGGTCAAACAAGACCGAAATGAGAGGCAGTGGGTATGAGTTTTTAATCGTGATACGGTTCAATTCCCTGAAGTCGATGCAGGGTCGCAACGAACCGTCCTTTTTACCCACGAAGAAGAACCCCGACCCAACTGGAGACTGTGAAGGTCTGATAAATCCCTTAGCCAAGTTCTCCTGAATGTACTCTGCCATAGCCTGAGTCTCAGGATGTGACAGGGAGTACAACCTGCTCTTGGGAAGCTTAGCATTCGGCAACAAATTAATGGCACAGTCATAGGGGCGATGGGGAGGTAGTACCTCTGCAACTCTTTTGGAGATCACGTCCGCAAAATCTGCATAACATCCTGGCAATCCTGGCAAACTTAGCTGCGAAAGCCTGACTGGAAGGCTCAAGCAACTCCTGAAACAATCAGTACCCCAACTAAGAATCTCCCCAGAGACCCAGTCAAATTGAGGATTGTGGGCCCTTAACCAGGGTAACCCCAACACCAATGGGGCAAAAGTACAGACAGTCACATAAAAGGACAATTTTTCAGAGTGTGTGGCTCCAATAAACAAAGAAATCTGGCTAGTGCAAGAGGTAATTTTACCCTGGGATAATGGTTCCCCGTTTAACCCACAAATCTCAATTTCCAATGCCAAGGGTACTAAGGGAACAGAGTGTTTCAGGGCGAATTGGCGGTCCATAAAAACCCCGTCGGCCCCACTGTCCACAAAGGCCTCAGTCTTGACAGTTTGACCGAGGATCTTCAAGGTCACCGTAATGATAAAAGTCTTCTTGGGAAATTCTGACTTCTGGCCTGACAGGATATTTCCCATCACCCTCAGGCCCTGAAGTTTTCCGACTTTTCTGGGCATGATACTACCACATGACCTTTATTCCCACAGTACAAACAACCCCTGCTGTCTCCTCCGCATCTTCTCACGCGAGGAGAGGCGGGTAGCCCCAATCTGCATAGGCTCCTCGGAAAATTCCTCAGAGTCTGAGGTTCCCTTGGGAAAGAAGGAAACCTCGGTCTCCCTTTCAAGCCTGCGCTCTCTCAGCCGCCTATCCACCCGAATGGATAACTGCATGAGCTGATCCAAGCTATCAGGCAAGGGATATTGTACCAGTTGGTCTTTTAACTGGTTAGAAAGACCTCTTCGGTACTGGTGTCTCAGGGCTGGGTCATTCCACTGGGTATCATGGGCCTACCTCCGAAACTCCGTACAATAAACCTCAACTGGCCTTCGCCCTTGCTTAAGGATCGAAATCTGAGCCTCGGCTGAGGCCGTCTTGTCAGGGTCATCATACAACATGCCCAGTGCCGTAAAAAAATCATCAACACTTTTAAGCAATGGACAGTCAGGCTGCAACCCATATGCCCAGACCTGTGGGTCTCCTTGTAGCAAGGAAATCACTATGCCCACCCGCTGAATCTCCGACCCAGAAGACTGAGGCCTAAGCTGGAAATATAGCTTGCAGCTCTCCTTGAAACAAAAGAACTGCGAGCGATCTCCAGAAAAACGATCCGGGAGATTTACTTTCGGCTCCTTAACCCCTGAAGGTACTGCTGCTGCGGGAGCTCCGCCAGCGGCCTGCGAGGTGTGCATTTTAATGGACAAATCATTAAATTGTCGAGTCAGGACCTGCACCTGATCGACCACCTGTTGCAAAGTATTTTGAGGGGTATGCTCCATATTCCCACAAAATTTCAACAGGAGTATTAGGCTGCTATATATGTTATGCACACCAGTGCCAGCAGGAATGTACTGGTGTCTGAACGGAGAGGGATGCAAAACAAATGAACTCACAGACAGACTGGGGAATATGACATTACATGCACAGAAGGTGATAGGGTAACAAAATAAACACAAAGTGAACAGAGAAGCCCAAAGGCTAAGAAACTGGGTGTCTCCCTAGTATTAGGAATGCTCAGATGGAAAGAAGCGAGATGTTGTGATTTAATATGTAGAGAACCCCGAAATGCTGTTGCTAAGGGCAACAGCAAAACCCTAAAGGGTTACCAACGGGTGTGGCAGTAAACTCCTTGGTCAGAGATGGAATAATAGACACAAGGAGAGTCTCCACAATCCTAGTCTTCACTTGCAGTGCACTGGTTCAGCTTACTGCCACTAAACTGACACCTGAACACCTTGCACAGTGAGAAAGGATTTTGGCAGGCAAGTCTGAGAATACAGCCGCAAACTTGCTAGGTTCACAGAGTAGCAAAAGAACCCCAGCAGGTTAAACGACTGACTCCAGTCTTACTGCTAGGTCTGGATTGTCAGAGTGTAATACCAAATCCCAAGGCCTATTTGCAGTAAGCAACAAACAAATACAAAGTTTACACAGTACTAGCTAGCTTTCAGGAACTGACTAACCAACAAAGATTCAGCAGCATCTGCCTAACCTGAGAAGAGGATTTATATAGCAGGTGCTCTCCACGCCCCACTCAGACCTCACAGGCTGTGAGCACAAAAACCAGCACCGGATCCCCTGCCGTGCACAGAGCCTGTAACCACTGCACAGCAAAAGACCCGAACCGGAGTATCAACTACGCTCAGGTTACTCCGCTAGCACTTGTCTCCCGGTTGCCATGACGACGTGGCAGCACAGAGCAGGAGACCCTAACATGATGAAATTTGCACCACGGTTCATTGGTCCTTTTTCCATCTCCAGAGTCATCAATCCAGTTGCCTATCAGCTTCAATTGCCTTCCTACCTCAAAGTACCTAATTCTTTCCATATTTCACTGCTGAAACCCTTGGTTCTTAATCGTTTTCAGAAGAATCTACCCTGATCTCCTTGAGTTCTTAATAAAAGGGGAGTCGAATTTGAAGTTAAAGAAATCCTAGATTCCAAAATTTGTTACAATCATCTGCAGTATTTACTAGATTGGAAGGGATATGGTACTGAAGAACGAACCTGGGTCTTCACTTCTGATGTCCATGCTCCAGCCTTGATATGCAAATTTCACACTAATCATCCTGAGAAACCTAAGAAGTGTCCGGAGGCCACCCGAAGGGAGGGGGTACTGTCATGGGATCCCGGGGAGGATTGCGGGGAGCTGCGGCCTTACATCTCTGGCTCTAGTGGGGTCCTCCGGTGGCGGCGTGGCTCCATGGTGTTGCGTCAGGTACTCTGCACGGCCTGCAGGGTCCTGGCACAGTGTATGCATGGCTATGAGGCAGAGTTCACTGGTCTGCAGCACTGTCCATGCTGGGAGCTAGGCGTGGCCATCTTGGATCAGGTCAGCTGACCAGGTTCTGACCACTCACAAGGAGCTTGTGCTTCCCGTGACTCTGGCAGCCAATCCGGTCTCTAGTTGGGCTTCTCCTGTCTTGCTGGATGCCTGTGAACCTGTAACCAATCAGGTGCAGGCAACTGGTATAAAGGGAGGCTCAGAAGGGAATCCAATTGCCAGTGTATCTGCTACTACAGCCAGTCTTAGTAGTAATTCCTAGTGCTTCTTAACTCTACCTATCCTGCTTCCCAGCATTCCAGTGGTATTCAGTCCTGCTTCTGCCTCTAGTGTCCAGTACTCTGGTAACATCCAGACCTGTCTCTGCCTCCAGTACCCAGCCATTCCACACCGTCCACTCCAGTTTGCCCTGCCTTGCAGTCCCATAGGTAACGGTAACCCAGTTCCTTTGTTGCCTTCCCAGTACAGACGGTTACCTGCTCCTGTGGTCCTCCTTAAAGCTACCTCTTCCTGGACAAGGATCTACTTCCACTAACCACTCTCACCACCATGCAGCTACATGCAGAGAAACTTCATTCAGGCATCCCAACTCCAATTTAAGACTCTCTCCAGAAATCCGGCTCTGGTCAGCAACTGGACTCATCAACTCTGCCCGGTGTGACAGAAATCCAGAGGTCTTAGTTACATACATGTATTTATTTATTTATTTGTTCATTAACAATTTCTTATATAGCGCAGCATATTCCATTGCACTTTACAGTTAGAACAACAGTAATAGAACAAACTGGGCAAAACAGACAGACATAGAGGTAGGAGGGCCCTTCTCGCAAGCTTACAATCTATAGGGAAATAGGCATTGATACACAAGGATAGATGCTACCTAATGCATAATGGTCCTCCAGATTGCTAGGTTCTTAATGGATTGTATGATATGATCACCCAGCAATGTTGACCAAGGGTCAGGAGGGTGTGAGAGCAAAGAAAGACAAAATATGCAAGGTTATGTGTTCTGTACAGAAAGGATGTAATTAGATAAGGAAGCATTGAAGGTTATGTGGATGGGTCTGGAATTTGATAGGTTTTTCTGAAGAGGTGAGTTATCAGGGAACATTTAAAGGTTTGGAGACTAGGAGTGTCTTATTGTGCTTTGAAGGGCATTACACAAAGTGGGTGAAGCCCGGAAAAAGTCCTGTAATTTTGAATGGGAAAAAGTAATACGTGTGTATGAGAGATGCAGATCTTGTGCAGAGCGGAGAGGTCGGGTAAGTAGATATTTTGAGATGAGTTAAGAGTTCTATTTTGGTGCAATTTGGTTAATAGCCATGTATGTAACTAAAAGTATTTTATATTTAATATGGTAGAATCCCGGTAACCAATGGAGGGACTGACAGTGTGGATCTGCAGACGATGAACGTCTAGCGAGGAAGATTAGCCTCGCAGCTGCATTCAGAATGGATTGTAGTGGTGAGAGCCTATGTTTTTTGGGAAGACCAGTCAAGAGACTATTACAATAATCAATGCGGGATATAATGAGAGCATGGATTAGAGATTTTGCTGTGTCTTGTGTAAGATATGGTCATATTTTGGATATGTTTCTTAGATGTATGTAACATGATTTTAAGACAGATTAAATGTGGGGAACAAAGGACAGTTCATAGTCAAGAATGACACCTAGGCAGCGAGCTTGTGGGGTAGGGATGATTGCTGAGTTATCAACAGTGATAGAGATATCAGGTTGGTAACTACTATTGGCCAGTGGAAATATAATTAATTCTGTTTTGGAAATATTAAGTTTGAGGTGGTGAGATGTCATCCAAGATGAAATGGCAGAAAGGCATTCAGTGACACAGGCCAATACAGATGGTGACAAATCTGGGGAGGATAGGTAGATTTGAGTATCATCCACATACAGATGATACTGAAATCCAAAGAGCTGATTAGTTTGCCAAGAGATGAGGTATAGATTGAGAAAAGCAGAGGACCAAAGACTGAGCCTTGTGGTACTCCAACTGAGAGAGGTAGCGAAGAGGAGGTGGAATCAGAGAAACGAACACTGAAGGAGCGATTAGATAGGTAGGATGAGAACCAAGAAAGGGCTGTGTCCCGAAGATCTAGGGATTGTAGTGTTTGTATGAGAAGAGAGTGATCAACAGTGTCAAAAGCAGCAGAGAGATAAAGGAGAATAAGTAATGAGTGATGGCCTTTAGATTTAGCAGTGACCAGATCATTAACTACCTTAGTCAGTGCTGTCTCTGTGGAGTTTTGGGCACAAAATCCTGACTGAAGTGGGTCCAGTAGGCTGTGTGAGTTAAGAAAGTGTGTGAGGCGAGTGTAGGCTAGTCTCTCAAGTAGCTTGGAGGGGCATGGGAGCTGAGAGATGGGACGGTAGTTTGAGATAGAGTTAGGGTTAGAATTTAGTTTTTTCAGAATGGGAGTAATCACTGCATGTTTGTACAGAGAAGGAAAGATACCAGTAGACAGGGAGAGATTATATATTTTAGTTAAGGCTAGGATGAGTACAGGAGACAGAGCTTTACTAATTTGTGAGGGTACAGAATTAAAAGGAGAGGTAGTAGAATAGGCAGATGAGAAGAGTGCAGATACTTCATCTTCATTTGTGGGATTAAATGAAGAGAAGGTGTTAGAGGGTTCAGGAAGGGAAATGAGCAGGTCATTGGCTGTGGAAGAGCATACCATTTCATTTCATATGTTATCAATCTTGTTCTTGAAATAGAAAGCAAGATCTTGCGCACAGATAGTGGCTGGTGGGATTGGTGAGGGAGGGATAAAAAGTTATTTAAATGTATTAAAAAGTCGCATGGGGTTAGAGGCTTGAACAGAGATATCGGAAATATTTTTCTCATACGTCCTAGAGGATGCTGGGGACAACATAAAGACCATGGGGTATAGACGGGATCCGCAGGAGACATGGGCACTCTAAAGACTTTTCACTGGGTGTGAACTGGCTCCTCCCTCTATGCCCCTCCTCCAGACCTCAGTGTTAGAAATGTGCCCAGGCAGACTGGATGCACTCTGAGGAGTTCTACTGAGTTTCTCTGAAAAGACTTATGTTAGGTTTTTTATTTTCAGGGAGATCTACTGGCATCAGACTCCCTGCTTCGTGGGACTGAGGGGGCAGAAGTAGGAACCAGCTTCCTAAAGAGTTTCATGGCTCTGCTTCTGGCTGACAGGACACCATTAGCTCCTGAAGGGAACTGAACGCTAGCCGTGCCTAGATGCTCACTCCCACAGCACGCCATCACCCCCCTCACAGAGCCAGAAGTCAGAAGACAGGTGAGTGTTAGAAGACAGATCTTCAATCAAGAAAGTGACGGCTAAAGGTACCGCGCTGCTGGCTGGAGCACAGCGCGCCATGTTGCCCACACATACACAGGCACTGCAGGGTGCAGGGCGCGGGGGTGCGCCCTGGGCAGCATGAAACCTATGGAAACTGGCATAAATAAGGGGCATAAGTTGCTGAAGCACAGTCCTACCCCCGCCAGTATAAAAAATGACCTCATAAAAGCTGAGGAGAAACACACCATTGAAGAGTGGAGCTTCCTCAGTCAGCCAGCACACTGCTCAGCGCCATTTTCTCTCTCTCCTCAGGCTGCAGAGACAACGCTGGTCCTCCTCCACTACTGAAAAAGTATCAGGGTGCAAAACAGGGGGGGCCACAGTGAATTTGGTGCTATATAATTGTGTGATTAACATTATAAAAGTGCTGAATGTCAGTGGGCATTTTGTGTTCACAGACTTTGTGTTACTGGCACTGGGTTGTGAACTGGCAAAATCCTATCTGTGTCCCTCTGACAGATTTTACTGTGGGTCTGTCCCCTATAAATCCCAGAGTGTCTGTGGTGTGGTTTTGCACGTGTGTGACATGTCTGTGGCAGGGAACTCTGTGGAGACATGTTAGGGACACAGAGGTGTAATATGAAACCAAGAGCCTGACTGGGTGAAAGCTTACATGATAGTGTGAATCATATCAGTAAGAGGTTGGACTGAATCTCATACAGAAAATGAAAATAATCTGTTGAAGATGTGATTTTTAATAGTTCTGCCTTTCATCCACAGGGACCTTTCTGGGTCACATACAAATTTGTACAAGTAGTACAAACTGATACTGACACGGACTCTGATTCCTGTGTCGACACTAGTGATTCCAGGGGAATAGGTCCTAAGTTCGCAAAAAAGCATTCAAAACATGTTTTAGCTAAAAAGGAGGTGTTAGAAGTTACGAAGTCCCCTCTTTTACCACAAGAAGAGGGTTTACTTTAGTAAAGAAGTAATGTATTTTTCCCTCCTCCTCCTCAGGTCTGATTTAACCTGAAAAGAAATTTCTGATTCCCAAAAGGATACCAGGCAGCTTACCTTTTTCCAAAAAAGGTGGGAGTCACCCGCATTTTAGACAGGGCCCTGTCACTTAAGGAGCTGACAGACTGCAAGTGAGTGAGGTGATTTATTGATGTGGCCAATGGGAGACTACTCAGGCCTACCATTGTCTGTGAGTGGGTGAGTAGTGCTATTGAAAAGTAGTCAGAAAACTTGTCATTAGACATTGACACAATAGATGGAGACGAGATACTCCTAACGTTAGGTCATATCAAAGATGCTGCTGCGTACTGATAATGTTGATATTATCTTAGACTGCAAAGCTATACCTTTAAATACACTATTACCGTGGAGCCGCTATGGCCGCTAGACTAATATGCACGTGCTACGCACTTTGTACGCTATTTGCGTACAGAGTCCTGCACGTGGTACGCACTTGGCGTACACACGCCGCGCTGAGTGTACAGAGAACACACAGCGGGCGCACACACAGACTGATAACCTTTAAACCTTGTTAATGATACAATGTAATGATATGCTTACACTTTAAACCTTAGCAGCAAAGTACTGCAACGATGTAATACCTTTAAACCTTAAGTAGCGCTGGCGGTATAAAGTTGTCACAACTGAGGGCTGGAACTGACCAGGGGGAAGCCTCAGTTGTAGGGGCTGAGGTATATGTGTACCTGGGAGGCAGTACAGGGTTCTTAGACATGCAGGGAACCTTTAGAACAAATGCCCGAAGGCGTGACCAAGACAACGAAGGAAAGTTCAAAGGTTTATTAAACACAGTTCAGAGGAATACTGATGACTTGGTACAGGTAACAGGAATCACAGTTCAGAGAAATACTTGGGATCGATGACGGAACACCGATGGTGACTTGGGATCGATGGCGGAACACCGATGGTGACTTGGGATCGATGGCGGAACACCGATGGTGACTTGGGATCGATGGCGGAACACCGATGGTGACTTGGGATCGATGGCGGAACACCGATGCTGACTTGGGATCGATGGCGGAACACCGATGGAGACTTGGGATCGATGGCGGAACACCGATGGTGACTTGGGATCGATGGCGGAACACCGATGGTGACTTGGGATCGATGGTGGAACACCGATGGTGACTTGGGATCGATGGTGGAACACTGATGGTGACTTGGGATCGATGGCGGAACACCGATGGTGACTTGGGATCGATGGTGGAACACCGATGGTGACTTGGGATCGATGGTGGAACACCGATGGCGACTTGGGATCGATGGTGGAACACCGATGGTGACTTGGGATCGATGACGGAACACCGATGGAGACTTGGGATCGATGACGGAACACCGATGGAGACTTGGGATCGATGGCGGAACACCGATGGTTACTGGCAGGGCAGAGCACAGCTGGAAGCTAGAAGCTGGAAGCCGGTCTCAGGTAACTGCCAGTCACAGGGAGCAATGTAGACACTGCAGAGTCAGGCTGTACTGCAGAGAAAGTCCATGGAAGAACTGCACACTGGGATCACTGTAGACAATTGAAGCACTGAACTCTTTCCAGCCCCAGGAACAAGATATTTATACCAGCTGGGAAACAGGGATTGGCTGGCTGATTAAGCAGAGTCTAGAGTGCAGCTGCTGGGTAATTAGGTAGAAACCAGAGTGCAGCTGATAAGCTGAAAAGTAACATGTGATGAAAACAAACATGGCTGCGCCCATGTTTGAACTTGAAGGGAAAGACTGTTTGTAACTTGCATGTGAGTTTTAACCATGAAGCTGCCAGAATCACAGTGAAGAGTTTTGAGACAATGAGATGCAGCATGCTGCATGCAGACAGTGCAGATGGAATCCAGGCTTGGAACGCTGGGACAGTCTCAGGAGACATTTGGAAGGTAAATACTGATAAGGAATTACCTGGATCGTGACAGCACCCCCTCCTTTAGGAGTGGCCCCAGGACACTTCTTATAAATTCTTTACCTGAACAAACGGAAGAATCTAGATTGAATCCTGATGAACTTGAACTGGCTGGAACCAGATGAGACTGTACTGGACCTATGGACGAGACCAGATTGAGTCCAGACAAACTTGAACCGGCTAAGACCGGCGGAGACTTTGGGCCGACGGATAGGACAGGATTGAGTTTAGAGACCGTTGAATCAGCTGGAACTGAAGGAGTCAGAATCCGGTTAGAACCGGAATGAGTGGTATCCGAGTGTTCAGTTAGACCATCCTGGACCTGGTCCATGCTGGATGCCAACAGGGTGGTGCTCTCTGAAGACGGCAAACAGGAGTTCATAACTGCATCTGTAGCACAAAAATTTCCATCTGGGAACTTGGCTCTGGATACTTCCCTTGGGGCTGAAACTTCGGTGACCCCTCCTGGGGTTGACGAATCAGACACCTCTCTCAGGGTTGTCTTCTCCAGCACCCCCCCTGGGGTTGACAGATCGGAAACTCCTTTTTGAGAAGACTCATATGCCCCTACTAGAGCTTGAACATTGGATACCCCTCCCGGGGTTGCAGAAACAGACGCCCCTTCTTGGGCTGTAGACATAGACGCCCCATCTTGGGCTGAGTAAAGAGCGTCATCATTCCAGGAAAGTTCAGACGCTAGGATCTGGAACTGTACCAGATATTTACCGACTGTTTGTGTCCCCTGACGTAGCTGGAGGATATCAGAGGAGGCTGAGGTCACACGACCTGGTTTGTCAAAGATACACCTGAAGGTTGCCACGAAGTCTGCATATGAAGAGAGCAGGGCATCAGACTTCTCCCATAGAGGTGATGCCCAATCGAGGGCGGAGCCACTGAGGAGGGAGATGATGTAAGCAACCTTGGTGCGGTCAGTTGGGAAACTGCCAGGCTGTAACTCAAAATATATCTCACACTGATTTAGGAAACCCCGACAGGCTTTTGGGGAACCATCAAACTTGGAAGGTGTCGGTAAATGGAGACAAGGAGCAGAAACGGGAATGGTGGGTGGGGAGGATACCACCAAAGGTACTGCAGTCGGCACACTGGATGCCCCTGAACCACGGAGGGTTACTTGTATTCCATCCAGCCGAGAGGAGAGGTCCTGGAGACAGCGAATCACATGGCCCCGTGTAGCCCCCTCACGTTCAAGGCAGGCTGCAAGTTCTTGCATCGGCCTGTTCGCTTGGACCTGGTCTCCGGCCGGATCCATTAGTTCAGTGCTTACTGTCACAACTGAGGGCTGGAACTGACCAGGGGGAAGCCTCAGTTGTAGGGGCTGAGGTATATGTGTACCTGGGAGGCAGTACAGGGTTCTTAGACATGCAGGGAACCTTTAGAACAAATGCCCGAAGGCGTGACCAAGACAACGAAGGAAAGTTCAAAGGTTTATTAAACACAGTTCAGAGGAATACTGATGACTTGGTACAGGTAACAGGAATCACAGTTCAGAGAAATACTTGGGATCGATGACGGAACACCGATGGTGACTTGGGATCGATGACGGAACACCGATGGTGACTTGTGATCGATGGCGGAACACCGATGGTGACTTGGGATCGATGGCGGAACACTGATGCTGACTTGGGATCGATGACGGAACACCGATGGAGACTTGGGATCGATGGCGGAACACCGATGGAGACTTGGGATCGATGGTGGAACACCGATGTGACTTGGGATCGATGGTGGAACACCGATGGTGACTTGGGATCGATGGTGGACCCACCGATGGTGACTTGGGATCGATGACGGAACACCGATGGAGACTTGGGATCGATGACGGAACACCGATGGAGACTTGGGATCGATGGCGGAACACCGATGGTTACTGGCAGGGCAGAGCACCGCTGGAAGCTAGAAGCTGGAAGCCGGTCTCAGGTAACTGCCAGTCACAGGGAGCAATGTAGACACTGCAGAGTCAGGCTGTACTGCAGAGAAAGTCCATGGAAGAACTGCACACTGGGATCACTGTAGACAATTGAAGCACTGAACTCTTTCCAGCCCCAGGAACAAGATATTTATACCAGCTGGGAAACAGGGATTGGCTGGCTAATTAAGCAGAGTCTAGAGTGCAGCTGCTGGGTAATTAGGTAGAAACCAGAGTGCAGCTGATAGGCTGAAAAGTAACATGTGATGAAAACAAACATGGCTGCGCCCATGTTTGAACTTGGAGGGAAAGACTGTTTGTAACTTGCATGTGAGTTTTAACCATGAAGCTGCCAGAATCACAGTGAAGAGTTTTGAGACAATGAGATGCAGCATGCTGCATGCAGACAGTGCAGATGGAATCCAGGCTTGGAACGCTGGGACAGTCTCAGGAGGCATTTGGAAGGTAAATACTGATAAGGAATTACCTGGATCGTGACAATAGTACCCGCAGTGCGTACACCTTATCAATACCAATACACCTTATACAGATTAATACACCATAAAGCCCATGCAGGAAAGTGAAAACACAACACTGATTTGTAGTTGCAACAACAGGGTTCTAAGGCCACAGTGGATTGTTCCAAAAAGGTAAACAATACAATTTATACACTACAGGCTAACAAGAAATTCTAAACAGAATAATTGCTACAGAGAATGTACATACGTGAGAATGTTTCGCAAGCGCAACCCGGTCCGGTCCTCCGCCATCTGATAGATAGCGTTGTGAGCCTTCTGTCTGACTAAGCCTGCTGTAGGCTCTCTTTATACACTTCATCCAAAACATAACACAATGGATACTGTAATCTCTTTGTCCATTGGACACAGGGATGGTCATTTACATTACAGGAGAGGTCATAGGTGGATTTGAATAGGTGGGCGATGTCTTTCCCCAACTGCTCTTGTGGGTGGTCTCCTCTGGATTCCCCCTGCATACATAATATACAGTAAACACAGTTAATGTTCATATTCTACTTTTGCACATAACTATACGCAGGAACAAGCGATCTTTCTCAAACCAACACCAGAATGTTTCCCTTCAAATACCCTACAGCTGGATACCAAACACCACCTTGTAACCTTGTTCTGTCCCCTCCTATCCTGTAAAGGTGAATCCCTTTGTTCTGTTACTATTTTAAACAGCTATTTCTTTCTGATGTGGTGCAGGGGGCTATGTGTACAATGTGCACTATTTGGGTTAAATATGTAATGTTCTAATAACCCTCTACGCGCTCACAAACTCTGTCGTAAATACCCATATCACGCGCATGATCGCCGGAGAGATCCTACGCATTTTGCGGATATGTGCACTCACGGAGGACTGAGTGCACGAGCAGCGGGCATGTGCATGGGGTTAGTACATGGGGCATGCATTACAATATTTTTCGACTTTGACAGTCCACCCTTTGGCAGTCAACAATAACTGCCACTATCTAAACATTAAACAGAAAAATATACAATACAATATCTACAGATTGGATGGTAGGAGGAGAGGTGTAGGTGGGAAATGTATTACCTAGTGAAAAAGTAAAAGCATGTATGTATGAAATCCATGTCTGAGGGGCATGTATCATAGTGCCGTATATGTTCTAAATAAGCTTTGAGGTATTGCGAAGTATACATTAAATCCTTCTTATCCCGTATTAAGGGTCTGTAAGTGGGCCAACAAACACTACCGAGCTCTTTTCGGCTTTTTGTTTCAACAAATGGGGTGCACATTTAGTTGATGATACATGGAGGGGGGACACATGTGAATGCTAATATATATATGGATATTACCTATCGACTATGTGTGACACTACCTGAAGGTTGTAGAGATGAAGATAAGACACGTATCACAAATACATTCACATAACATTTGTGCAATCGTTCTTGGGTGTTGATTGAAGTCTTGTCCGTGTGGGTGTATCTTTGCTGTGAGTGTCAATCAAAATCTTTAGAGTGTCCATTAAAGTCTTTAGAGTGTCCATTAAAGTCTTTAGAGTGTCCATTAAAGTCTTTTCCAGATGGATGTATTTTCGCTTAGGGAAAACAAAGGAGAAACGGGTGAAAGAAACGGACCGTGGAATCACGTCTTATCACAACATTGTCTCTATTGATGGGTCATAAATTAAATCAGTTGTTGTAACAATGCCCCCGTTCCTTAAACTCATCACTTTGGTACTGCGCTTGCACCGCATTAAAATCCGAACACATCTAAATATCAAACCAATCATTATGACAACTCCCAGGATGCAAAAGAGAAACTTTCCTACACTCACGATAACATTTTGAGCCCATTCTCCTAAACCAGAGAACCAATTTCGTGGGTTCAACCATGAGACCCAGCCGGTCAGTTCATTACTCACAGCAGTAAGGGTAAGGTTGTGACTCCTTCGGAACTCCCATTTCAACTGCAAGATATCATCCATCTTTTGATCTATGACTTCGGTTGGGTCATCAGTGCTGTTTGTAATGTACTGCACGTACATTACAAACAGCACTGATGACCCAACCGAAGTCACCACTTCCCACCATACTGAGTTGCTAGGGTGACACAATACCCGCCTGTCACCGCTGTGATGTAATTGAGAACCATCCTGTGCTGGATCAGTTCCGTTTTGTAAGCTTGCAACTCCCTCCCAGTATACCTGAAGGTGTCGTCATACATCTCGGTGATATTATCTATCAGGTTCGCTAGCGTATGATTACACCTAAAATTTATAATTCCTCTGGCGGTACGGGTGATATCTAACGTGAGTAGGAATTGAATCCCGATGGTTTCGTGGATCAAATCAGAGGCTGCGTGCTCTGTCCTATCTATAAGGTGTCTCTTAACGATGTGTTCATAGTGAGTGTGAGTGTAAGGAGCTTGAGCATTGCGGTGAACGTCTTTCATCTTATTATGGGTTATGGTCATAACTTCTGGCAACACTCTTCTAATGTAGCACAATCCCTCTGAGTTTGGGGCAAGCCACTTATACGCCTTCCTCCCACATATGAAATATGCATCATCGTCGAGAACATATGGGACAGAATATGACATTACCATATTGCAAACCTTCCAGGTGAAAAATCCTATCCCTAACTCTCTCATCTGTTCAGTACACGTATCAGGCTGTATGATATGCGCACAGTACCCTGGAGATACTTCTCCAACCCGCATGGTCCTACTTCCTAGAGTATACCTATACCAAAAATACCTTCCACTGTTGGCTATTTGGCGTATAAGTTTAAGTTCAGGGTCTACAGGCATTCTGTCAGCTCTGTGTGAAAATGCCATGGTTTGGTTATTCCATGTCACTTCCCAATTTCCCGGCTTTCGGGAATTGGAAATGTTGAAACACACTAAGGACCTATCCACATGATATTGGTGGAGCTTCAGACTAGGGGGCTTAGAAATATTACATTTCTTGTCCACCGGTCTCCCAACCCTTAATTCAAGTACCTCATCTATTGTTAATGGATACGGTACCAGTCCTGACTTGCTCTGACCTTGAGGTACTTGTGAGCACACCCAGCATTCTGTTTGGTTTAAAACCTTACCCACTAATGAGTGATAATCACTCAATGGATGACGGTCCATGTTGATATTAAGGCTGGACTGACATCTCTGGATGCACCTGTCCTCAACTATGTTTTCACAGTTTCTACAAATACAATTTTCCTCAGCCAATAACCCTTCACAGTGCCTCCTAGTTTCTTGACTACCAGATCGTTTTCTGATACTCGCCTTTGCTCGATGGATGTCTTGCTCTTGGAATTCTACAAATCCGTCCTTGCCATAAGAACCCATTCCAGATCCTTTCTCGACCTCTCTGGTACTCTCACTGAAATAGACTGCTCTGGTCAACAACAGGGTCAACAGGAAAACCCGGAATGCAGTCTCTTGGGGTAAGTCCATCTTGTTAAGGGGAGAGAAAAAGGAGCAAGGAAGTGGGAGGAAAGGAGGGTAATGGAGAAAATAATAAAAAGGAAAAAGAAAAACTGGTACGACAACCGCCTCTAGTCTTGTTGTTCTCCGTGCTCAGGTGCCGTCTCAACAGTGGTGCCTCTTAACCTTCCTGGAACAGACACCCCAGTGATACGATGTTCTCTCTGAGTCAGCGACCTTTCTGTAGGGAACATAAATCTTGCATTACCATGTGTTTAACTGTTGTGTGAAATAAACCATTCATAGAAAATGAAAAAAGAGAGAGAGAATAATAAAAAGAAAATTTGTCAGATTTGCATTCACCATCAGGCTGTCACACCATCATGTCTATCGGTATCTCTGCACAGTCTCCCTTCACCAGTATTTCCACTCTCCACCCTCTGTGCATGGCCAGGCACAATGACGCTGGTGAGATATAATGGGGTTGGGCAGACCTCTGAAAAGACCGAGTAGATATGGGACGTTTGAGTTGTAAATCTGTCGGTGAACGTCAGAGATGAAGAGGTAACTTTTAAAGATAAATCACAGAGTTTACCTGGCCACCCCTGCATCTACAAGGAATGATCTACCAGCTACATCAACTGTGACCTCAGGTTTACTACCAAGGCTAACGATCAACTTCACTGGCTGCAGACTATGGGTGCGGCCCCAAAATTTTTCCTATGTGATCCCTGATCCCAATTACGTGTATCATAACTTTGCTCGTGTTCTTGTCTAGGGGGTCTGAATTTATGTGTGCTGTTACAATTGCTGGCATAATGCCCTTCCCTTTTACACAGATAACAAACTCTTGGCTTCCTCCACGTGCCAGGGGCCTGGGGTTTTGGTCGAGTTGATGCTTCTTCCAGTGCTTGGATGCTCATCACCATCAACCACTCTCCCTGTGCTTCCCTGGTTCTTTGGATATTACGGTCATGCTCGATAGCGGACTCTCTTAATGCAGCCACCGAAATACCTCTCCAGTTAGGTAGAGAGGTTTGTACCCTGGTTCTTAGTGAGAGGGATTGTGTTCAATTACACCATTTTGTGTTGACTCTACAATGTGAGGTGCTATTATCTCTGCATAATGTACAGTACCGTACTTACCTGTGGACACGACCTCACTTATCCCTCCGCTAGGGGGCTTTACTACTGCTCTTACCGGTTGGGCCGTGCCCACCTGGGTGTCCTGTATGGATATCGTGCTGGGTTCATCTTCTTGCTTGTAGTCCTGAGGGAAGTTTAAAATGGGATACAACTTGCACGGGTTAGACTTAATACATTTACCAGTTTTACTCTTATCGTCATTAATACATTTATCAACTTTACTCTTATCATATATCGGTATGCCATTGTCTGTAGCCACTTTCTTCACTGTAATATACGGTGGTCGTGGTGCGGTTGCCATCAGTTTCCTGCTAGGGTTGGAACCGGCTGTGTAAGCTAGTTCCCTCTGCATGTCGCCCTCTTGTTGCCATAAATGTAAACAGTTTGTGTGTCTGATCCTTTGTTTTTGAGATTTTATCAGATAGATCCTAAGCCTTAGATTATGCTATACCTCTGAGTCTAAACTACCTATCCCAGGAAATTGAGCTTTATCCCCCACAGTCATTCGTGTCCATTCATCACAAAAAGTCTCAGTGTGGGGACCATACTTCCCCCACATTACTAACCGAGCTGACCCCCTGGGTCTGAAATCTACAGTCTGAACCCTGACTGAGGAACGTCCCTGTGTTGTGCACTTGGCTTCCATTGTGGACCTTTTTAACACGGGAAAACTTCCTAAAATGCACCAAACACAGTAGTCTACCAGTGAAAGTCCTCAAAGTTCTTCCACTAACTTCTTCTGCTCCGAGTATCACGGATCCGCCTTTTTTAGCAGACACGTGTAGCCGTTGCAGGCCCTACTTCAGCTTATATCTCCTGGGCTTTTTGGGTACCCAGTGAATATCTGCCTCTGGAGATTTTCCTGATAGACCAGCGAAAACTCCCTAAACCTTTACTTTACACAAATCACGCTTGCATGTGCTTCACATAACGCTTATGATGACGTGATTTACGCACAAATATGCGAAACTTCGTATCACGTTGCGCCGTGTTTCCCATACAATCATGCGGTCCAATCGTACCTCTTATAGACACTTGCTATCTATAAGTGGTAGGATCAGTTGGAGTGTAATACCATGAAAACTTTATCACACTCCGTTGCACGTATTCACCTAGGCCGTGCTTCACCAAGCTTCACCAAGCTTCACCAAGATTCACCAAGCTTCCCCAAGATCACCAAGTTCACCAAGCGGGGTTCAATATATTCACACCCTATTCAACCCACACTAACATTCTATAGTTTTCTGATCAGAAAAATCCTTTCCTGTTAACTGATAGCTTTCCCCAGAGGTAATACAGAAAAAAAAAGTTTTTTTAAACTAAATATTGGAAACTGAACAAATTTGTGCTATTATCGCGTGGCTACCGTCTCGCGCCTAAACTAAAACAATGCTATTGTGTGATTTGTACTTAGTGGGCGTACTTTTATGCACGTTGCGTAAACCCGCCACGTGAGTATGCCTTTACGTTGCGTATGCAGTCCCGTGTTTTGTCCAAGACACGTGTACAAAGGCCGTATGTCCGCAGTACTACAAATCCCACACTTCTATAAATGTATGCGATATTTAACTATAATCACTTACTTAACACACACACAGTTTCTTCTGTATAAACCTTTACAACTAGGCCAGGCTGCATGTGCGTCTTACACTTATTTCTTAAATATTAACTATATATTTAAACTAAATAGCAACAAATTTTTTCAGTACAGGTCAAAATGAATCTAGTAATCAATAATTCAAATGGTATGATTCAGATTGGATAGCTATCTTGTAGAACATACACTGATATAAATATATACATAATTATAATATTATATATATGTACCATTCACTGGTCTCCTGAGACTCATTTACCAATTAAGTGCTTCTAATTTGCATATGAATGCTATGTGCTATTGGCTGCCTGTAAAGGTGTTTTTTTTCCACTGCTAGGAAAAAGCAGTTACACAGGTTAATTTGCATTTCAATGGCTATCTTATAGCCAGCAGAGTTAACTGAATCTTAGAGGTAAAAGAGAAAAAAAAACTTTGTTTATATCTGTGTGTCGTTCTTACATCAAGTATTCATCTTATTATTAACTTTCATTAGGCCCCATCTGAAACTATTTGTAATTGACTATGGCATGGGTTAAATAAATGCATTGGTAACTCATAAATGGTGATTTCTTTTTGACCAGGGAGGGCTGATTATTCTTGGCAGTGAAAATCAGCCATTTAGAAAAATGACCTTCCATACATGGGCGCTGCTCCTCCCCCTTCCACATCCATGAGGGTTACACAAAATGGTGGACAGGCCATGTGGTTAGTCCAAAATGGAGGACAAACTATGTGGCTTCCTTTGTCACAAAAAAATCACACACCATGCAAGCCCCTGAAGTTATTTTAGGCCTGAGTTAAAAAAAAACACTATATCAAGGCTTTTGCAGCAACTTTTAAATGTACTTTTACCCTACTTAACAGATAAGCAATCCAATCTGAATCAAACACAACATGACTCATTTGAACCTTGTTTTGCAACAATATGATCAGATATGCAGAGTACAGGTGTATGCTTGTATTGTCTGCGCATTTGGCGCCAAACAGAAATTTACAGATTTTAAAATAGCTTTGCGTTCTTACCTTCCGGATCCCACCAGCATCCCAACAAACCTTGCAGAGCAGACACCATCTTATCAGCAATGAAATAGGGTTTACCAGTGTATTCTACAGCCAAAAAAAAGCTTACGTAGGATACCTGTCCACCCTTTTGCTGATAGATAGAGTCTGCTTTAACCTGCTAGGCTGTGGGTATGAGGAAAACCAGGATATAGCCCCCAATTGATAATGTTGATATTATCTTAGACCGCAAAGCTATACCTTTAAATACACTATTACCGTGGAGCCGCTATGGCCGCTAGACTAATATGCACGTGCTACGCACTTTGTACGCTATTTGCATACAGAGTCCTGCACGTGGTACGCACTTGGCGTACACACGCCGCGCTGAGTGTACAGAGAACACACAGCGGGCGCACACACAGACTAATAACCTTTAAACCTTGTTAATGATACAATGTAATGATATGCTTACACTTTAAACCTTAGCAGCAAAGTACTGCAACGATGTAATACCTTTAAACCTTAAGTAGCGCTGGCGGTATAAAGTACCCGCAGTGCGTACACCTTATCAATACAAATACACCTTATACAGATTAATACACCATAAAGCCCATGCAGGACAGTGAAAACACAACACTGATTTGTAGTTGCAACCACAGGGTTCTAAGGCCACAGTGGATTGATTCCAAAAAGGTAAACAATACAATTTATACACTACAGGCTAACAAGAAATTCTAAACAGAATAATGGCTACAGAGAATGTACATATGTGAGAATGTTTCACAAGCGCAACCCGGTCCGGTCCTCCGCCATCTGATAGCGTTGTGAGCCTTCTGTCTGACTAAGCCTGCTGTAGGCTCTCTTTATTCACTTCATCCAAAACATAACACAATGGATACTGTAATCTCTTTGTCCATTGGACACAGGGATGGTCATTTACATTACAGGAGAGGTCATAGGTGGATTTGAATAGGTGGGCGATGTCTTTCCCCAACTGCTCTTGTGGGTGGTCTCCTCTGGATTCCCCCTGCATACATAATATACAGTAAACACAGTTAATGTTCATATTCTACTTTTGCACATAACTATACGCAGGAACAAGCGATCTTTCTCAAACCAACACCAGAATCTTTCCCTTAAAATACCCTACAGCTGGATACCAAACACCACCTTGTAACCTTGTTCTGTCCCCTCCTATCCTGTAAAGGTGAATCCCTTTGTTCTGTTACTATTTTAAACAGCTATTTCTTTCTGATGTGGTGCAGGGGGCTATGTGTACAATGTGCACTATTTGGGTTAAATATGTAATGTTCTAATAACCCTCTACGCGCTCACAAACTCAGCCGTAAATACCCATATCATGCGCATGATCGCCGGAGAGATCCTACGCAAATTGCGGATATGTGCACTCATGGAGGACTGAGTGCACGAGCAGCGGGCATGTGCATGGGGTTAGTACATGGGGCATGCATTACAATATTTTTCGACTTTGACAGTACGTACTAGAATCCATGAAATATATTGGTTTCTTGGGATCAAGAACCGCTACCATGGCAGTATCGGCTTGGAGGGCGTTGTGGATTCGCCAGTGGAATGCTGATGCAGATTCCAAAAGAAATATGGAGGCTCTCCCATATAAAGGTGAGGCCTTGTTTGGTGATGGACTGGATACATTAGTCTCGGCGGCTACCGCAGGTAAGTCGACATTCTTGCCTTATGCTCCTACACCGGTGAAAAAGATACATCACTCCCACATACAGTCCTTTCGGCCCAACAAATACAAAAAGGCCAAAGGTCTCCCCTTTTTTTGCAGGTAGGGGAAGGGGAAAAGGAAAGAAATCTGCAGCGTCTCCCGGATCGCAGGAGCAGAAGTCCACCCCTGCTTCTGCCAAATCTGCAGCCTAACGTTGGTGCTCCCTTGCGGGAGTCCGCTTGGGTGGGAGCACGTCTGAAACTTTTCAGCTAAATCTGGATTCAATCTGGCCTGGACCAATGGGTCTTACAAATAGTGTCCCATGGGTACAAACTAGAGTTTCAAGACGTACCCCCATGCCGATTTTTCAAATCGACCTTGCCAGCTTCTCTTTCGGGAAGAGAGGCAGTAACAACGGCAATTAAAAAATTATGTCAGGATCAGGTCATTGTCCTGGTACCCTTGGCACAGTAAGGAGAAGGTTTTTTATTCAAGCCTCTTCGTAGTTCCGAAGTCAGACGGCTCGGTGAGACCGATTTTAAACCTGAAAAATCTGAATCTCTACCTGAAAAGGTTCAAGTTCAAGATGGAATCCCTGAGGGTAGTGATTTCCAGTCTGGAAGAGGGGGACTTCATGGTGTCAGTAGACATAAAAGATGCTTACTTGCATGTTCCCATTTATCCTCCTCACCAAGCTTATCTGAGATTCGCAGTACAGGATTGCTATTACCAGTTTCAGACGTTGCCGTTCGGACTCTCCATGGCACCGAGGGTATTCACCAAGGTGATGGCGGAGATGATGGTCCTCCTTCGTTAAAAAGGAGTCAAAATAATTCCTTATCTAGACAATCTCCTGATAAAAGCGAAATCCAGGGAACAGTTGGTGCAGAACATCGCACTCTCCCTGTCAATATTCCAACAACACGGTTGGATCACAAATTTTCCAAAGTCGCAGTTGGAATCGACAACAAGATTGTCCTTTTTAGGGATGATTCTGGACACAGAAGTACGGATCGTATTTCTTCCAGTGGTAAAGGCTCTGGAAATCCAGAAAATGGTCAAACAAATATTGAAATCAACAAGCGTGTCGATCCATCAATGCATTTGGTTGTTGAGGAAAAATGGTAGCGACCTACGAGGCCATACAGTTTGGCCGATTTCATGCCAGAGTATTCCAGTGGGACCTGTTGGACAAGTGGTCCGGATCCCACCTACACATGCACCGGAAAATAATCCTGTCCCCCAAAGCCAGGATTTCGCTCCTGTGGTGGCTACACACTTCTCACCTACTAGAGGGACGCAGGTTTGGGATTCATGACTGGATCCTAATAACCACTGATGCAAGTCTCCGAGGCTGGAGAGCTGTCACACAGAGGGAAAGCTTCCAAGGAAAATGGTCAAGTCAGGAAGCCTGCCTTCACATAAACGTTCTGGAATTGAGAGCCATTTACAACGGCCTTCTACAAGCGGTACATCTTCTTCAAGATCCCATGCAGATCCAGTCGGACAATGTAACAGCAGTCGCGTACAGAAACAGGCAAGGCAGAACGAAAAGCAGAGCGGCAATGGCAGAGGTGACAAGGATTCTCCTCTGGGCAGAAAGACATGTTAGAGCTCTGTCAGCAATTTTCATTTCGGGAGTGGACAACTGGGAAGAAGACTTCCTCAGCAGACATGATCTCCATCCAGGAGAGTGGGGCCTCCACCAAGAAGTCTTCGCAGAGGTTACAAGTCTTTGGGGCGTTCCTCAAGTAGACATGATGGCATCTCGTCTAAACAAGAAGCTTCAGAGATATTGTTCCAGGTCGAGAGACCCTCAAGCAATAGCAGTGGATGCACTGGTGACCCAGTGGGTGTTTCGGTCGGTATATGTTTTCCCTCCACTTCCACTGATTCCAAAACTTCTCAAAATAATAATAAGAACAAGAGTTTGAGCAATCTTCATTGCCCCAGACTGGCCAAGGAGGGCTTGGTATCCAGATCTTCAGGAGTTGCTCATAGAAGATCCTCGGCCTCTTCCTCCTCGAGAGGACCTACTACAGCAGGGGCTGTGTGTGTATCAAGACTTACCGAGGCTACATTTAACGGCATGGCTGTTGAGCGTCGGATCCTAGCCCGAAAGGGTATTCCCAAGGAAGTCATCACCACTCTTATTCAGGCCAGGAAAGGAGTAACGTCTAAACATTACCACCGTATTTGGAGAAAATATGTGTCTTGGTGTGAATCCAAGAAGGCTCCTACGGAAGAGTTTGAGTTGGGACGTTTTCTCCATTTTCTGCAGGCAGGTGTGGATGCGGGCCTTAGATTGGGGTCAATCAAGGTCCAGATTTCGGACAAATCAGTTTTCTTTCAAAAACAATTGGCCTCCTTTCCAGAAGTTCAGACGTTCGTGAAAGGGGTTCTGAACATCCAGCCTCCATTTGTGCCTGCAGTGGCACCATGGGACCTTAATGTGGTGTTGCAGATCCTTCAATCGGGTTGGTTTGAGCTTCTACAAGAAATAGAGTTAAAGTTTCTCACTCGGAAAGTGGTGATGCTTTTGGCGTTGGCATCCGCAAGGCGGATGTCTGAATTGGGGGCCTTGTCCACAAGAGCCCTTACCTGATCTTCCATGAAGATAGGGCACATTTGAGAACTCGTCAACATTTTCTTCCAAAGGTAAACCAACCAAGGTTTCCACATAAACCAACCTATTGTGGTGCACGTTCACTGAGTCAAAGTCTCTAGATGTGGTTAGATCTTTGAAAATCTATGTTGCTAGAACAGCTCGTATACGGAAAACAGAGGCTCTGTTTGTCCTGTATGATCACAACAAGATTGGCTGTCCTGCTTCCAAGCAGACTATTGCACGTTGGATTAGAAATACGATTCAGCAAGCTCATACTACAGCTGGATTGGCGTTACCAACGTCGGTAAAGGCCCGCTCCACTAGGAAGGTGGGCTCATCCAGGGCGGCTGCCCGGGGGGGTCTCGACATTACAACTTTGCCAAGCAGCTACTTGGTAAGGGTCAAACACATTTGCTAAGTTCTACAAGTTTGACACCTTGGCCGATGAGGACCTAAATTTGGTCAATCGGTGCTGCAGGGTCATCCGCACTCTCCCGCCCGTACTGGAGCTTTGGTATAGACCCCATGGTCTTGATGTCGTCCCCAGCATCCTCTAGGACGTATGAGAAAATAGGATTTTGATAACCAACCGGTAAATCCTTTTCTCCTAGTCCGTAGAGGATGCTGGGCGCTTGTCCCAGTGCGTACTTTACCTGCAGTTTAGTTATTACAGTTACACAAGTTGTGTTATCTTGGTTTAAGCATGTTGCTGCAATTGGTTCATGTCTGTTGGCGTGTGTTATGTTGAATGCCATGTGTGCGGCATGGTTGAGGGTGTGAGTTGGTAGACATCTCACCACTAATTTAAGTAAATCTTTTCCTCGAAATGTCAGTCTCCCTGGGCACAGTTCCTACAACTGAGGTCTGGAGGAGGGGCATAGAGGGAGGAGCCAGTTCACACCCAATGAAAAGTCTTTAGAGTGCCCATGTCTCCTGCGGATCCCGTCTATACCCCATGGTCTTGATGTCGTCTCCAGCATCCTCTACGGACTAGGAGAAAAGGATTTACCGGTAGCTTATCAAAATCCTATTTTGTTTGGCAGTGTCCAGAGCATTACGATAAGAGTGGTAAATTACCTTATTGTTATGCACACCAGTGCCTGCAGGAATGTACTGGTGTTTGAACTGTTATACACACCAGTGCCTGCAGGAATGTACTGGTGTCTGAACAGAGAGGGATGCAAAACAAATGAACTCACAGACAGACTGGGAAATATGACATAACGTACACAGAAGGTGATAGGGTAACAAAACCAACACAGAGTGAACAGAGAAGCCCAGAGGCTAAGAAACTGGGTGTCTCCCTAGTATTAGAAATGCTCAGATGGAAAAAGCAAGATGTTGTGTTTTAATACGTAGAGAACCCGAAATGCTGTTGCTAAGGGCAACAGCAAAACCCTAAAGGGTTACCAACGGGTGTGGCAGTAAACTCCTTGGTCAGAGATGGAATAATAGACACAAGGAGAGTCTCCACAATCCTAATTCTCACTTGCCGGGCCCAGGTTCAGTTACTGCCACTAAACTGACACATGGACGCCCTGCACAGTGAGAGAGGATTATGCAGGCAGGTCTGAAAGTACAGCCACAAACCTGCTGGGTTCACAGAATAGCAAAAGAACCTCAGCAGGCTAAACGACTGACTCCAGTCTTACTGCTAGGTCTGGATTGGCAGAGTTTAGTACCAAATGCCCAGGCCTATTTGCAGTAAGCAACAACAAAATACAAAGCTACACAGTACTGGCTAACTTTCAGGAACTGACTAACCAACAAAGATTCAGCAGCATCTGCTTAACCTGAGAAGAGGCCTTATAAAGCAGGTGCTGTCCACGCCCCCCTCAGACCTCACAGACTGTGAGCACAAAAACCAGCACCGGATCCCATGCCTGTAACCACTGCACAGCAAAAGACCCGAACCGGAGTATCAGCTGCGCTCAGGTTACTCCGCTAGCACTTGTCTCCCGGTTGCCATGACGACGTGGCAGCACAGGGCAGGAGACCCTAACAGTACCCCCCCTCTGACGAGGGGTCAAAGAACCCCTACCACCGGGTTTATCGGGGAACTGCGAGAAGAAAGAGCGTATCAGTCTGGGGGCATGAAGATCACAACTGCGCACCCACGACCGCTCCTCCGGGCCATACCCCTTCCAGTGCACCAAAAATGACAGCCGACCCCGAACCATCTTGGAGTCAAGAATCCTTTCAACAACAAACTCCCTCTGGCCACGTATCAGAAGAGGGGAAGGTCTTCCTCTGGAAGAAGGATTACTAATCGCCCGTTTTAAAAGGGAACAATGAAATGTTTTATTGATACCCAAAGAACGGGGCAGATCTAACTGAAATGCCACCGGATTGATAACCCTGGTGATCTTATAAGGGCCGATGAACCGGGGGCCTAACTTATGAGATGGCTGTTTCAACTTCAAATTCTTGGTAGACAACCAGACGAAGTCTCCTAATTTGAAGCTGCAGGGTCTTTTCCGCTTATCAAAAACCCTTTTGGTCACTAATGACACAGACACAAGGGCTTTCTTCACTTTCCTCCAAATACCTCTAAGGACCGAAACGACAGAGGAACCACCAGGCGTGGAGTCCAGGGGGTCAAAAGAATTGGCCTTAGGATGATGCCCATACACACAAAGGAAGGGAGAGATCCCTGTAGCAGAGTGAGCCGCGTTGTTATAGGCAAACTCCGCCATTGACAGATGAGCAACCCAGTCAGTCTGACACTTGGAGACATAACACCTGAGGAACTGCTCCAAGGTCTGGTTCACCCTTTCAGTCTGCCCATTAGACTGCGGATGGTAGCCTGACGACAAGCTGACAGAAATCTGGAGATCGGAACAAAATGCCCTCCAGAATTTGGCCACAAACTGGGATCCGCGGTCAGAGACCACATCAAGTGGCAACCCGTGGAGGCGCACAACATGCAGCATAAATAATTCAGACAGGCGTCTGGCCGATGGCAGCCCAACCAGTGGAACGAAGTGCGCCATCTTCGAAAACCTGTCAACGACAACCCAGATGGCTGTCATCCCAGAGGATTTGGGCAAGTCCACAACAAAATCCATTGAAATGTGGGTCCATGGCTTAGATGGAATAGAGAGTGGATGTAATGGGCCAACAGGAACCCCTCTAGGAGTCTTATTTCGGGCACAGATGTCACATGCCCGAACCCACTGATCCACATCCTTAGCCACCGAGGGCCACCACACCGCCCTAGATAGCAACTCCCGAGTTCTGGCAATACCCGGGTGACCTGCCGACTTCTTGGCATGGAATTCCAGGAACACTCGCTGTCTTAACCTAGGAGGCACAAACAAAAGACCTACCGGAAGGTCTGGAGGAGCCTGCTCCTGTGCTCTAAGGACTAATGACAAGAGGTCCTGGGTAATGCCCACTTTAATACATGATGGGGACACAATGGGCAACGGCTCCTCGGTGGTCTCCTGGATTGGAGCAAAACTCCGCGAGAGCGCATCAGCCTTGATGTTTTTTGACCCAGGGCGATATGTTATCAAAAAATTAAAGCGAGCAAAAAACAAAGCCCATCGTGCCTGCCTGGCATTGAGACGCTTCGCTGACTCTAAATATGCCAAATTCTTATGGTCGGTGAGAATTGAGACCACAAACTTAGCCCCCTCAAGCCAGTGTCTCCACTCCTCGAGTGCATCCTTAATAGCCAACAATTCCCGGTTACCCACGTCATAATTCATCTCGGCAGGCGGAAATTTATGGGAAAAGTAAGCACAGGGATGAAGGCGATTATCAGACACTCCCATCTGAGAGAGCACTGCCCCAATACCCATCTCAGAGGCATCCACCTCCACCACAAAAGGACGCTCTGGATCTGGGTGTCGCAGCACCTTGGCCGAGACAAATGCCCTTTTGAGACGGGCAAAAGCCGCTTTGGCCTCACGAGACCAGTGAGCAACATCCGCCCCTTTCTTAGTGAGTGCCACCAAGGGCGCCACTATAGACGAAAATCCAGCGATAAATCGTCTATAAAAATTTGCAAAGCCCAGGAAACGCTGAAGCGCCTTCAAACTAGTGGGCAGCACCCAATCCAGGACTGCCTGTACCTTGGAACCCTCCATTTGGAAACCTTCTGGGGAGATAATATATCCTAGAAATGCGATTTGCTGAACTTCAAATTCGCACTTCTCCAGCTTCGCCCCAAGCCGGTGGTCTCTGAGTTTCTGGAGGACTAAGTGTACATGCTTCCGATGTTCCTCCAGGGAATGGGAGAAGATTAGGATGTCATCTAAGTATACAACTAAGAATCTATCCAAATATTCCCTGAGCACATCGTTCATGAAATCCTGGAAGACTGCCGGGGCATTACAGAGCCCAAAAGGCATCACCAAATATTCATAATGCCCTGAGTGGGTATTAAAGGCAGTCTTCCATTCTTCCCCCTCTCTTATTCGGATTAGATTGTACGCACCGCGTAGGTCAATCTTAGAAAAAATGGTGGCAGTACGAAGCTGGTCAAACAAGACCGAAATGAGAGGCAGTGGGTATGAGTTTTTAATCGTGATACGGTTCAATTCCCTGAAGTCGATGCAGGGTCGCAATGAACCGTCCTTTTTACCCACGAAGAAGAACCCCGACCCAACTGGAGACTGTGAAGGTCTGATAAATCCTTTAGCCAAGTTCTCCTGAATGTACTTTGCCATAGCCTGAGTCTCAGGACGTGACAGGGAGTACAACCTGCTCTTGGGAAGCTTAGCATTCGGCAACAAATCAATGGCACAGTCATAGGGGCGATGGGGAGGTAGTACCTCTGCAACTTTTTTGGAGAACACGTCCGCAAAATCTGCATAACACCCTGGCAATCCTGGCAAACTTAGCTGCGAGAGCCTGACTGGAAGGCTCAAGCAACTCCTGAAACAATCAGTACCCCAACTAAGAATCTCCCCAGAGACCCAGTCAAATTGAGGATTGTGGGCCCTTAACCAGGGTAACCCCAACACCAATGGGGCAAAAGTACAGACAGTCACATAAAAGGACAATTTTTCAGAGTGTGTGGCTCCAATAAACAAAGAAATCTGGCTAGTGCAAGAGGTAATTTTACCCTGGGATAATGGTTCCCCGTTTAACCCACAAATCTCAATTTCCGACGCCAAGGGTACTAAGGAAACAGAGTGTTTCAGGGCGAATTGGCGGTCCATAAAAACCCCGTCGGCCCCACTGTCCACAAAGGCCTCAGTCTTGACAGTTTGACCGAGGATCTTCAAGGTCACCGGAATGATAAAAGTCTTCTTGGGAAATTCTGACTTCTGGCATGACAGGATATTTCCCATCACCCTCAGGCCCTGAAGATTTCCGGCTTTTCTGGGCATGATACTACCACATGACCCTTATTCCCACAGTACAAACACAACCCCTGCTGTCTCCTCCGCGTCTTCTCACGCGAGGAGAGGCGGGTAGCCTAAATCTGCATAGGCTCCTCGGAAAATTCCTCAGAGTCTGAGGTTCCCTTGGGAAAGAAGGAAACCTCGGTCTCCCTTTCAAGCCTACGCTCTCTCAGCCGTCTATCCACCCGGATGGATAACTGCATGAGCTGATCCAAGCTATCAGGCAAGGGATATTGTACCAGTTGGTCTTTTATCTGGTTAGAAAGACCTCTTCGGTACTGGTGTCTCAGGGCTGGGTCATTCCACTGGGTATCATGGGCCAACCTCCGAAACTCCATACAGTAAACCTCAACTGGCCTTCGCCCTTGCTTAAGGATCGAAATCTGAGCCTCGGCTGAGGCCGTCTTGTCAGGGTCATCATACAACATGCCCAGTGCCGTAAAAAAAACATCAACACCTTTAAGCAACGGACAGTCAGGCTGCAACCCATATGCCCAGACCTGTGGGTCTCCTTGTAGCAAGGAAATCACTATGCCCACCCGCTGAATCTCTGACCCAGAAGACTGAGGCCTAAGCTGGAAATATAACTTGCAGCTCTCCTTGAAACAAAAGAACTGCGAGCGATCTCCAGAAAAACGATCCGGAAGATTTACTTTCGGCTCCTTAACCCCTGAAGGTGCTGCTGCTGCGGGAGCTCTGCCAGCGCCTGGGAGGTGTGCATTTTAATGGACAAATCATTAAATTGACGAGTCAGGACCTGCACCTGATCGACCACCTGTTGCAACGTATTTTGAGGGGTATGCTCCATATTCCCACAAAATTTCAACAGGAGTATTGGGCTGCTGAATATGTTATGCACACCAGTGCCTGCAGGAATGTACTGGTGTTTGAACTGTTATACACACCAGTGCCTGCAGGAATGTACTGGTGTCTGAACAGAGAGGGATGCAAAACAAATGAACTCACAGACAGACTGGGAAATATGACATAACGTACACAGAAGGTGATAGGGTAACAAAACCAACACAGAGTGAACAGAGAAGCCCAGAGGCTAAGAAACTGGGTGTCTCCCTAGTATTAGAAATGCTCAGATGGAAAAAGCAAGATGTTGTGTTTTAATACGTAGAGAACCCGAAATGCTGTTGCTAAGGGCAACAGCAAAACCCTAAAGGGTTACCAACGGGTGTGGCAGTAAACTCCTTGGTCAGAGATGGAATAATAGACACAAGGAGAGTCTCCACAATCCTAATTCTCACTTGCAGGGCCCAGGTTCAGCTTACTGCCACTAAACTGACACATGGACGCCCTGCACAGTGAGAGAGGATTATGCAGGCAGGTCTGAAAGTACAGCCACAAACCTGCTGGGTTCACAGAATAGCAAAAGAACCTCAGCAGGCTAAACGACTGACTCCAGTCTTACTGCTAGGTCTGGATTGGCAGAGTGTAGTACCAAATGCCCAGGCCTTTTTGCAGTAAGCAACAACAAAATACAAAGCTACACAGTACTGGCTAACTTTCAGGAACTGACTAACCAACAAAGATTCAGCAGCATCTGCTTAACCTGAGAAGAGGCCTTATAAAGCAGGTGCTGTCCACGCCCCCCTCAGACCTCACAGACTGTGAGCACAAAAACCAGAGCCGGATCCCATGCCTGTAACCACTGCACAGCAAAAGACCCGAACCGGAGTATCAGCTGCGCTCAGGTTACTCCGCTAGCACTTGTCTCCCGGTTGCCATGACGACGTGGCAGCACAGGGCAGGAGACCCTAACACTTATATGTGAGAAAGTCACTTGAACTACGAGATTTACGCCACTGACGTTCTACTTTACAGTTTTTGTAGGTGTCTTGTGACTTTAGAGTGCCACGGTTGACATCTAAGTCTACGTGGAGTGTGATGGATAGCCAGAGCCACTTCATCGAGTGCTGTTTCTAGAGTTTGGTTAAGGTGTGATAGAGCAGTCTCAGGAGAGCTGAATGTAGAAACTGGTGAAAACAGTGGTTGCAGAGAGGTAGGTAGTTGTTAAAAATTATTGGCGTTAATATTTCTGCAGGTTAGAGGAGGCTTGGTAGACTTCAGGGACATTGAGTTTGAAGTAATGGAGGAGAGCATGCAGGTGATGAGGTTGTGATCTGAGAGAGGGAAAGGAGTGTTAGTGAGTTCAGAAACAGAGCATACTCTGGTGAATACAAGATTAAGGCAGTGGCCATCCTGATGAGTAGGGGAGTGAATTCATTCGGAGAGGTTAGAGAGAGAAGTTTGAAGGCATGGGGAGATTGTGGACTGTCAATAGTGATATTGAAATCGCCCAAAATTATGGTGGAGATGTCAGAGGATTAGAAGTGAGGGAGCTAAGCAGAAAAATCTCACAGAAACTTTTTGGGTTGCCCAGGTGGGCGATAGATTGCTGCAATGCGCAGAGAGAAAGGGGTGAAAATCCTAATAGAATGTATTTCAAATGATGAAAATATGATTGAAGAAACAGGTGGTAAAACTGTGTATGTGTAAGATTTAGACAGTAATATTCCAACCCCTCCTCCCTTACTATTACCAGGCCTGGAGGTGTATGTGAAGTGGAAGCCGCCATGTGACAGTGCTGCAAGGGAGGCCGTATCTGATTGTGTGAGCCATGTTTCTGTTATAGCTAGAATATTTTGTTTGTTTTTAAATGAAAAGGTCATGAATAGATGTTAATTTGTTGCAAACAGAGCGTGCATTCTATAAAGCACATTTTAGTGACTTGGAGGGAGATGTGAGAAATGTGATGTTTATAAGATTTGTTGGATTTGTATTCCATTGTGAATCAGCTGAATGTGAGTGGCGTATATGGATGGGACCTGGATTTGGGGATATGTCACCAGCTAGTAGAAGCAGAAGGAGAGATAGGTATAGTTGGGGGAGGTGTGTGATAGTTTCTTATGGTGACAGGTTGAGGATGTTATAGTTAGTGTACCCAGATATCAGTGGCGTGCGGTGAGGTCAGTGGCTGGTGAGGCAATGAATCCCGCCGATGACCCCTACCGCAGCCAAGCTGATGCCTTCTACCGCCCCCAAGCCAATGCCTGCTACTGCCATCGCCCCTGATGCCTGCTAAATGCTGGCACCACCGCTAATGGCCTATACAATTGCCGCCATCAATTGCCCTTGACGCCATTTCACATCTTAGTCCGATGCCACCAACGCCAGCAGCATGGCTGCTCACCAAACAGGCGGCTAATATGTTGTACATTTTTATAAAATAAAAAACAAATATTAGTGTTTGGGACTGGGGAGGGAGTGGAAGGAGCACATTAATGCAATTTTGTCCATTGCTGCAGTAATCCCACGGGGTTGTGTCTATGTTACCTTCGTGCTCAGGACCTGGAAGTGACAAAACGAGAGGGCAGGAGAGAACTTCCGCCCTTACAGCACTTAAATGTTTTCTTCGTTCTCCGTTCGTTTGGGGTAATTATTTTTTTCTATGCAGCATTGAACCCTCCCGGGCTCGCTTCGCTCGCCGCGCTTCGTGCTCGGTGTCTCGCTTCGCTCGCCACCGTTTACTATTCCAAATAGATTGTGACATGGACCCAGGGGGTTATGGGAAAGGTCCTCTCCACGAAGGTAAACTAGACGCTACCAATCCACCGTGGGCAAACGTAAGAGTTGCGAGGGGGGTTTCCGTGTGTGTTACACACACACATATAAATTCTCCTCCCACCATTTAACCCTAACACACACACCCCGTGCCCAGCCTACGTCTAACCTACCCCACCCCTGTAGCCTAACCCAAACCCTCCGCTGGTATACTGACTGTTGGGATCCCGACTGCAGGGATCTTGACCGCATTCCAGTATAGATCTATTCCTAATTTGGACTGCAGAATGCAGCGTTCCCTACCACGCTTTGACTGCGGACTGTCTCCACACCGCACACACACTTTCACTGCAGAATACACACACACACTCGGACTGTAGACTGTCGCAGTCCCACATACATACACATTACACACACACTCAGACTGCCCTCACACACACACACACCTGGACTGTAGATCACACACACACACACACACACACACACACACACACACACACACACACACACACACACATTCTGTGACTGCAGGCTGCCCCCCTCCCCCATACACAGTAGGACAGTGCTGGTCACACACACACACACACACACACCTGGACTGTAGATCACACACACACACACACACACACACACACACACACACACACATTCTGTGACTGCAGGCTGCCTCCCTCCCCCATACACACTAGGACAGTGCTGGTCACACACACACACACACACACACACACACACACACACACACACACACACACCTGGACTGTAGATCACACACACACACACACACACACACACACATACTGTGACTGCAGGCTGCCCTTCTCCCCCATACACACTAGGACAGTGCTGGTCACACACACACACACACACACACACACACACACACACACACACACCTGGACTGTAGATCACACACACATAACATACTGTGACTGCAGGCTGCCCCCCTCCCCCATACACACTAGGACAGTGCTGGTGTCACACACACACACACACACACACACACACACACACACACACACTCTGTGACTGCAGGCTGCCCCCAACCACCATACACACACTAGGACAGTGCTGGTCACACACACACACACACACACACACACACACACACACACACACACACACACTCTGTGACTGCAGGCTGCCCCCATCCCCCATACACACTAGGACAGTGCTGGTCACACACACAAGCACACACTGTGACTGCAGGCTGCTCCCCTCCCCCATACACACTAGGACTGTGCTGATCACACACACACACACACACACACACACACACACACACACACACACTGTGACTGCAAGCTGTCCCACTCCCCCATACACACTAGGAAAGTGCTAGTCATACACACTGTGACTGCAGTCTGCCCCCCTCCCCCCACTCGTACTGCAGCTTAAACAATGTGTCTGCAGACTGTCTCCCCCCCATTCCCAACACACAAACTCTGCCTACCCCACTCCCATGCTATAAGAGGAAGCTGGTACCTGTGTACTGGTGGCAGCTGTGCTGTCTTGAAGTCCGGAGTCTGGAGCTGAGGAGGAGGGCTGCCTGTTCCCCTGCTGCACTGCTCGGTACACAACACATGGGGGCTGGGAAGAGCAGCCGTGGACAGCTCACATTACAGCCCCAGCGTTCAGTGCCCAATCACATAAGATCAGGGACAGGGGCGTGCTTTCATATGAGCTGACAGCACGCCCCTGTCACAGAGGCTCTGCTATTAGGTGCCGCTTCCAGGGTTTTTCTTCATGAGTTTTTGCTGCACAATGCTTGGCCCCGCCCCCCGCTTCCGGACTATTCATACTGACATCGGGAGGCACCAAGAGCAGTGCCTCCCACACACATTAAGACATGTTTATACATAGTAAATTTATATAAATGCTAAAGGATTAACTATTAAAATAATACTAAGAAGATATTCTGTGTCATAAGTATCTTCTTAGTATTATTTTAATCATTATGACAGGGGAGGCACTGCCTCCCCTGCCTCCCCTGACTGCACGTCCCTGCCAGATATGTTTAAAGCTCATGAGTGTTAATAAGAGGGGAGTGGGTTAATGAGGCTGCAATGTGCACAGAGTGATGAATTACAGAAATAGTGAAGGATGTTGCCACTTTATAGAGGATACCATGAAGTGCTATTAGAAAAAACAGTTTGTGGAACATGGTGTTTTTAAAATAAAAGTATAGATAGTTAGGTAAGTGCATAAGGAATATGCAAGTTATATGGTGTTCAATGTTTTTCAATGCTTGTTCAACTGTTGGTTTAACTGTTATTTTAAATGTTTTCACACTTTGTAATTTCTTTACTTCGTATATTTCCAAACTCAGACAACTGCCATACAACTGAATGCAAGTATACTAGGTCTAATTAACAAAGGCTTCAGCTAAAGCCAATTGAACATCTAATCAAAGGACTTAAATTGCCCTGTGTTAAAGAAACACCAGTCTTTGTATGCACTCCACTAAACACCATCAGAAGTGACAACATCAACTATAAGCAAGTACTAATATTATACAAATACATTTTAATACACTGTTAAATTATACATTATAATCACATACATTACCTACACAGAAGAGGATGTTTGTGGGTTAATGCACACAGTTGTAGGGATCGTCAGTGAAAAATCACATACATTACCTACACAGCAGAGGATGTTTGTGGGTAAATACACACAGTTGTAGGGCTCGTCAGTGAAAAAATCACATACATTGTCTACACATTTGTGGGTTAATGCACACAGTTGCAAATATATGATAAAGCCACCAGGCCCCAACAAAGCTCCTCTGATGCTGGTGGTCCCTAGCTCTAGGTCTGGACCTGGGGTGCAGAACCCCACAAACCGGCTAAGGCCAGCTACTCTTGGATAACACAATGCGAGAAGGTAAAGTTTTAGTACGTGTTAATAAAAGGAAATCAAAATCTATATACAAAAATACTAGTGAAGGTGTAATTAAAAGACCAAAAGGATTGAGGGGCGTGGCTACGGCGGACATGAAGTAGCACACAGGTTGTGTGGCTCTCCAGCTATATCATCCGAATATTAGATCCTGTCCTGTGTCCCCCCTGAGTCCGAAGATAGCCCCAATACCTGTGTGAAGCCGTGGAGGGACCTCTATGTCAGTTTGGGAGCCGTGTGTTACACTGCTGCTGCAGCCGGACTGTTTGAGTGAGCGGGGCACCAGGGCCTGCTGCACCACGTGAGATGCCGCTATCCTGTCTCCCTGCGCTGCTGCCCGTGTCAGATCCTGCTGCTGCCGCTGTGTGGAGCCGGGACACAGGGGGCCCTGGTGAGTGCTCTGCCTGACCCTGCTTGCGCCCGGGGGAGAGACCGGGGAAATCCCTGCTACGGCGCTGCCGCTCCCCTCCTCTACCGCCACGGCTCCTGCTCCCTTGCCTGCCTCTTGGGGAGCCATTTACACTGTTGGGGGGATGGAGCACACCTTGGGGGAGCCGTGTGTGTGCTTCCCTGCATCAAGACTGACATATACTATATACAGGCTGCGTGTGGCTCCTCTGTAGGGCTGCCCTGTTACCCTGCCATACTGTATAGATTGTGCCACAGTGCAGGTCGATCTTCACCATATCCTGGTGGCCCTCTGCGGATGTTAATGCGGGCAGCGTCTGGACAGGCTGCAACTGGACGGATTTGATTGATATACTGCCTTCTCCATCGACAACAACCTCTGGACAGTTTTGATATACTATTTGTCCATAAGGCAGCAGCTGGACAGTTTGATATACTATATAATTTCACAAGTAGCAGCAGGACAGTTTTGATATGCTATTTTTCCTTGCTCTCTGCCATCAGCTTGGCTATAATGGTCAAACAACATCAATCTGCCGCGGCTGCGACGAAGTTAGAGAAATTTGCCAGAAAACCTCCGACACGGTCCCAACAAGGGGGGGAGGTACAGTCGACCTCGTCACCGCCTTCTCCATCAGCTAGCTCCTCTACTGTGGAGGCTACAGATGCCGCTTTGCAGAAGGTGCTGGATGCAGTCACGGCCAGCGAGGCCCGCTTGGCCGACAGGATTGGTCAGGTCCAGGCGGACTTATCTATTATACACCAAGACCTTCAGTGGGTGCGAGAGAGGGTCGGTGAAGTTGAGACATGCATATCCACACTGGAGGACACGGTTATGCCACTTGGTAGACGTACTTCTGGTCTGGAGTTACAAATGTCGGAGGTACATAAAAAGATGACGGATATGGATGGAAGATTGAGACGAAATAATGTCCTCTTCATTGGACTCCCTGAGAAAGAGGAGGGTGCCTGCCCCGAAAAATTTCTTGAGAAGTGGCTGCTGGATGCGTTTGGAGCAGAGGAGTTCACCTCACATTTTGCGGTGGAGCGCGCTCACAGGGTTCCGATGCGTCCATTACCTCCAGGGGCACCTCCCCGTATGTTCATTGCCAAGCTACTTCACTACCGGGATAGGGATGTGATTCTGAAATTGGCCCGTACTAAGGGCCCCCTCAAGTGGAACAGTTCTCCGATCTCAGTCTTTCTGGATTTTGCTATTGACGTTCAGAAGGCTAAAGCTCAGTTTGTCCCTGTGAAACGCAGGCTGCGTGAGCTGAACATCCCCTATGCCATGCTCTGTCCGTCTAAATTGCGGGTAGTTTCTGATGGAGAAACTAAATTCTTCACGTCTCCCCATGAAGCATCAGTGTGGCTGGACAGACGCTTTCCAGCACGGCGGGAGCTGGCCGCTGACTGAACTCATGCATTCGGTTTCTCTATTTGCAAGTATACTGTTTCTCTTCTGTCTGCTATGTTTCTTGGGAAGGATGTGCAGTCATTGTTGGCGGGGGAAAATATTGGGATATTCTTAAGAACTGTTATTATGCTTATAATATGATGTTACGGTGCTCACTTCTATCCATATATCTGCCTCCTGTTGCCTCAGGCTAATATCCTTGTTCAGTTCTATATGTTATTTTCAGGGCCGCCTGTATATATCTGTCCCACTGTATGGTCCCAAATGGTTATTTAGATGGGTTGTTCTGACACGACAGCCTTGGAGAGGGACTTAAATTTAGCTGGAAGCTTCTCCTGCCTTAAGGTCACTGAATTCTTGGCCCCTTTTTGGTTTCTTTTTGACTTTGTAGAATGTGTAAAGGTATTTCTTGCCTTGGTTTTTAAGGATTGTTCTTTGGGAGCGTTGTTTGTTAGGGAATCAGGTATGCTGCAAGTTGTTAGTGGTATACGGGGTGCGGGTGGGAGTTTTGTTAAGAAATTATTGTTTTGTTTTTATTTTCTGATGTGCAATGTGCTTGTTTCTGATGTGCTTATGTTACAGCTAATCACGGGTATAGTTTGCTGGATAAATGCTGGAGGTGGCTGGTCGCGGGTCATCTGTTTCATCATTACGCTGCTCTGTTATAGCTTTGGTTAGGTTTCTGTCCTGGAATGTGAGGGGGATCAATGACAAAATCAAGCGCTCCCTGGTACTCAGATAAAACAATACGCATCGGATGTAATCTATTTAATGGAGACCCACTTGGAGGGAACTAGAATTATGTCTCTCAAAAAGCCATGGGTGGGATGGGCTTTCCATTCCATGCACACCGCAGCATCCCAGGGAGTGTCGATCTTGATAAAAAAGTCTGTTCCTTTCTTGCTTGATAGTGTACAAATGGATCAATGAAGGAGGTATGTGTTTCTAAAATGTAAAATTAACTCCGTTCCTTTACTGTTGCTAGCTGTGTATGTGCCCCCTCTGTACTCGTCTGACGTGCTTAAAAAGGCATCTACTTTCATGGATGCATCCCCGGGGGAAAGTTACAACTGCTACTGTTGTGGAACTATGTACTGTTTTTAATCATTTCTCATGCCATACTATACAACTGTCGGTGTACCATCAGAACTGTGTTTGAATTAATAAGACTTTATTTTATCTTTGTTGTCGTGGTCACAGCTTCGGGCATTGGTGGTAGAAGTCCTCTATGTCTAGGAGTCCTATTCAGCCACCCAGATTCACCTTTACACCAGCCCCTACAACTGAGGTAGCCTCACACCAACACCAGCCCTCAGTTGTGACAGTAAGCACTCTTTTAGGAAATGTGAAGCTGAACTGGAGGCTCGGGTTATTGCTTCTGAGATGGTATACATACAGGATGGCTTGGACAACTCTAAATTAGACTGGCTCCATGCTCAGAAAGAATGGAAGGAGTATCTATGGGGGAAAACCCAGCATAGGCTTCTATTCTCCTCCCATGTTCAATACGCTACAGGGGATGGACCGGGCTCATATTTGGCTAATCTTGCAAGAGGGGACCGTTCCTCTAGTACGGTGGTAGAGGTTGTGAATTCGGCTGGGACAGTGTTAGATCGCACCCCCCAAATTGTCACGGAATTTGTATCATATTATCAGGCGCTATATAGCTCCAAACTAACATGTTCCCTACTAGAATTGTGTAAATATTTAGATCAAATCCAGTTGCCTTGTATTTCTAGTGAGGCTAGAGCTCTTCTAGATGCTCCTGTATCGTTGGAAGAGGTAGAGGCTGCTATCACCGCATCTCCGGATGGTAAGGCCTCTGGCCTTGATGGTATTCCATCGGAGTTGTATAAGAAACACGCTAAATTTTTCGGCCCTCAGTTGCTTAATTTATTTAATACTATATTTGCACAAAATATGCTTCCCCCTTCTATGGCGGAGGCATTGATTATAGTGATTCCCAAGCCAGATAAGGACCCCAAGAGAGTTGAGTCATATCGTCCTATCTCTCTATTACCCACGGATGTTAAAATACTGGCCAAAGTCCTGGCTTCCAGACTCATCAGGTTATAACCCAAATCATTCACCCGGACCAAACAGGCTTTATACCTGGTAAGTCCACTGCTGTTAATTTAAGGTGCTTGTTCACTCATTTTCAGGTTTCTCGTGGGGAGGCCTGCTCTTCTGTTGTAGCCTCTTTGAATGCCGCAAAGGCCTTTGGTTCGGTGGAATGGGCCTTCCTATGGGAAACTATGAGTAGATTTGGCATGGGTCCCAATTTTATTAAATATCTTAAACTGCTTTATTCTCTGCCCATGGCCAGGGTCTCAGTGAATGGATATGTATCACATTCCTTCCCCCTGTCCAGGGGAACGAGACAAGGCTGCCCTCTGTCCCCCACCTTGTTTGCCGTTGCTATTGCACCGTTGGCATGTTTGATTAAAGCTAGTCAAGATATTCTGTGTATTAGGGTGGTTGCAAGGGAAGATAGAATAGCATTTGATCTCTTGCTATTCGTTGATGATTATGTCTCCTCTATGCCTATAATTCTGGATATGATAAATACCTATGGACACTTATCCGGCTCAAAATAAATTGGGACAAATCCAATATCACTCCACTTAAGGGTCCAATCTCGGTAGTCCCATTGATCCATATCCCGCTTAAGTATGTAGACTCTTTCAAGTATCTGGGTATATGGGTATCGAACGACCCTTGTACTTATGTCTCTCTTAACATTATGCCACTGATTGTTTATCTCCATTTGAAAGTTAAGGTGTGGGGGACTTTGCCTCTATTACTGGTAGGGTCAACTTGGTGAAAATGGTGTATCTACTTAAGCTCCTCTATGTGCTTCAGCAGTCACCTATATATATTGGCTTAAAAATATTCAGGCAAATTGACAGCTTACTGTCTTCCTTGATTTGGGCTAGCAGCAGAGCACGGTTGAAGCTTGACACCTTGTCTAGACCAAGATCGGCAGGGGGCTTTGCCCTCCCTATTTTGAAATTTTACTATTATGCAGCTCAATAAGCACATATTTGGGAATGGGTGACGGACTCTGGTCATCTCACTATACACTCGCAAATGTTTCTGCAGGAGTATCCTGATGGCACGCCGTTACAGATGCTACTCTGTGGGAATGTTAAATTATCTAAGGTCCCTATAATAAAACAGACCACTCTTGTATGGAAGCAGGTACATGCTGTCTTGCAGGGCCAGAGTATAGACCCAGACACTCCTTTAGATAATGTCCTTAGTTTTCCAGAATTAACCTCGCTCCAAATTAGGGCAGTGTGGGGGAGGTGGGGTTAACATCCCTGGGGCACTTGTACAATGGCGATATATTAAAGTCCTTCCAGCAGCTCCAACAGGACAATAATGTACCCTCTTCTTACTTCTATCGGTATTTACAACTGAGACATGCGATTAATGTACAGTTTTCTAATACCCCTCCGATGATTCTAGACTCCCCAATTAAATCACTCTTACAGAATCTGGGGGAAGGGCATTTGGTTTCCAGTATATATACAAGTATGCTTCAGTGTCACTACTCTGACCCGTTGTCCTCTCTTAGAAACAAATGGGACTCCGACCTGGGACCAATTTCAGATAAGATATGGGAAGGAGCTTTATGCTCTCCATGGTTATCTACCACCACCACTAGATATCAGCAAATCCAATTGTTTATTATACACAGAGTGTATATGACACTGCTGAGATTGGCCCGCATAGGCGGTACTCATTCTACCAGATGTCCTAAGTGTGGCAGTTTGGATGCTGATTATTGGCACATTATTTGGCTTTGCCCTAGGATAGCAGTATTCTGGTCTGGTATCGACTGGAATTCCATCGGTCATGTGTACCCCGGCGGTGTGTGTGTTGCCGGCCTTGGAGGAAGATGCCCTGGACGCTTCTAGCAAATTATATCTGATTAATCTATGTGCTCTAGCTAAGGTGTGTGTCGCTAGACTATGGTTGGCTAAAGATGCTCCCACAGTACAGTCTTGGGTTTTGCTTGTTAATGAAACGGCCGCTCACGAGAAATATGTACACATGGCCAGGAAAGCAAGGAAAAAGTACTGCGACCTGTGGAGCAGATGGCTCAGCTCTCCTAACTCAACGAACCATAGTGACTAAATACTCACCAATGTGTGACTAATATGGGAGGGTGCTGGAGGGATGGGCCACGTTCCGTGGGGAGCATGTAGAGTTATGTAAGAAGGGTTTATACTAGCAGCGGTGATTCTTCCTCTCGTAAATCGCCCTTGGGACCCGCGGCCGGCCACCCATTTGCCCGTACTTGAAGATAGGTGTTGTATAATTATAGTTAGCTGGTTGGATATCTGAAAAGTACTTTATTACTATATATGAATAATTTGTCTTGATATGTGTCATTTCTCCTGATTTAAAGAGATGAGCCTGCACATCACACTTATTATGACTGTATTGTATTGTTTTGAATTGGGAATCTGCGTATTCCCTTGCTTGGAATTTTGTTTTTCATTTTTTTCTTGTTCAGTGGTTTTGTTTTATTGTTTAAAATGAAAAATGAAAAACCAATAAAAAATTATTGAATTTAAAAAAAAAAAATTAGAAGGATTACTAAATGTATTAAGGGGCAGCTAAATAAGATCTTGCAGTGTGCTCCCCAAAGCGGCCCAGCCCCACCAGTCCAGGGGGAACCGCATCCCAGACTTGCCCCAGATGATGATACTACTACTACTACTACTACTGATACTACTACTACTACTACTACTACTACTGATACTACTACTGATACTACTACTACTACTACTACTGATACTACTACTACTACTACTACTACTACTACTACTGATACTACTACTACTACTACTGATAGCACTACTACTATTACTGATACTACTACTGATACTACTACTGATACTACTACTGCTGATACTACTACTACTACTGATACTACTACTACTGATACTACTACTGATACTACTACTACTACTGATACTACTACTTCTACTACTACTAATACTACTACTACTGATACCACTATTACTACTACTACTACTACTACTGATACTACTACTACTACTGATACCACTACTACTACTACTACTACTACTACTACTACTGATACCACTACTACTACTACTACTACTACTACTACTACTACTACTACTACTGATACTACTACTACTACTACTACTACTACTACTACTGATACTACTACTGATACTACTACTACTGATGATGCTACTACTACTACTACTACTAATACTACTACTACTGATACCACTATTACTACTACTACTACTACTGATACTACTACTACTACTGATGCCACTACTACTACTACTACTACTGATACTACTACTACTACTACTACTACTGATACTACTACTACTACTACTACTACTGATAGCACTACTACTATTACTGATACTACTACTACTACTGATAGCACTACTACTATTACTGATACTACTACTGATACTACTACTGATACTACTACTACTGATACTACTACTACTGATACTACTACTGATACTACTACTACTACTACTACTAATACTACTACTACTGATACTACTACTTCTACTACTACTAATACTACTACTACTACTGATACCACTATTACTACTACTACTACTACTACTGATACTACTACTACTACTACTGATGCCACTACTACTACTACTACTACTGATACCACTACTACTACTACTACTACTACTGATGATACTACTACTACTACTGATACTACTACTACTACTACTACTGATACTACTACTACTGATACTACTACTACTGATGCTACTACTGATAATACTACTACTACTACTACTGATACTACTACTACTGATAATACTACTATTGATACTATCACTACTACTACTACTGATACTACTACTACTACTACTACTACTACTACTACTACTACTACTGATACTACTACTTCTACTACTACTAATACTACTACTACTGATACTACTACTTCTACTACTACTAATACTACTACTACTGATACCACTATTACTACTACTACTACTACTACTACTACTGATACTACTACTACTGATGCCACTACTACTACTACTACTACTGATACCACTACTACTACTACTACTACTACTACTGATGATACTACTACTACTACTACTACTACTACTGATACTACTACTACTGATACTACTACTACTGATGCTACTACTGATAATACTACTACTACTACTACTACTACTACTACTGATACTACTACTACTGATAATACTACTATTGATACTATCACTACTACTACTACTGATACTACTACTACTACTACTACTACTACTACTGATACTACTACTACTACTACTGATACTACTACTACTACTACGGGGAAATTTGCCCAACCAGCCTCCCAATGTATAATTCTTAGAGATTATTGCTAGTACAGTATGTCAGGAATTGATGATCTCAACAGAATAATTAGATGGTGTGAGTAGACTAAAAATAGGATTTTAATTACCTACCAGTAAATCCTTTTCTCGTAGTCCGTAGAGGATGCCGGGGTCCATATTAGTACCATGGGGTATAGACGGTTCCACCAGGAGCCATTGGCACTTTAAGAGTTTAACAGTGTGGACTGGCTCCTTCCTCTATGCCCCTCCTACCAGACCCAGTCTGGAAACTGTGCCTTAGGAGACGACATACGTCGAGAGAAGGAATTACACAGATAGTGGCGAGATTAATACCAGCTCACACAAAGAAGGCAAACCCGGCAACCAAGCCGGAAAACTCAGCAACAGCTGAATAACATTACTGAACCAAGTAATAATTCAGTACGTAACGAAGAACAAAGCAGTACTGACCAAGTAACCACAGAAGGAAAACGAAGTGCTGGGTGGGGGCCCAGCATATTCTACGTACTACGAGAAAAGGATTTAACGGTAGGTAATTAAAATAATATTTTCTCTTATGTCCTAGAGGATGCTGGGGTCCATATTAGTGCCACGGGGATGTACCAAAGCTCCCAGAACAGGAGGGAGAGCGTGGAGGCTCCTGCAGAACTGCTTGACTAAACTTGAGGTCCTCAGAGACCAAAGTATCGAACCTGTAAAACTTAGTGAACGTGTTCGACCAAGACCAAGTAGCCACTCGGCAAAGCTGTAAAGCCGAGACAACCCGGGCAATCCTGCAGATTCCGGACACGGCAATCCTGCCGTAGAATAAGCATGCTGGATAGTGAACTTGATCCAGTGAGAAATCATCTGCTTAGAAGCAGGACACCCAATTTTCTTGCGATCATACAGGACAAACAGAGTCCGATTTTCAGTGATGAGCAGTTCTCTTCACATAGATCTTCAAAGCCCTCAAAACATCCAAGGCCTTCGAAGCAATTGAGGAGTCAGTAGCCACTGGCACCACAATAGGTTGGTTGATATGAAAAGCCGACAACCTTTGGAAGGATCTGTTGACGCGCCCTGAGTTCCGTCCTATCTTCATGGAAGACCAAATAAGGACTTTTACAGGACAAAGCCCCCAATTCCGACACACGACATGCAGAAACTAAGGCCAACAAAGTGACAGCCTTTCACGTGAGAAACTTGACCTCAGCCTCCTGTAAAGGCTCAAACCAATCCGATTGCAGGAAATACAACACCGTGTCAAGGTCCCAGGGAGTCGTCGGCGCCACAAAGGGAGGCTGGATGTGCAGAACCCCTTTCAAAAAGGTCTGAACCTCAGGGAGGGAAGCCAATTGTTTCTGGAAGAAAATGGATAACGCCGAAATTTGGACCTTTAGTGACCCCAATCTCAGGCCCATATCTACATCTGCTTGCAGGAACAGGAGAAACCGTCCAAGTTGAAACTACACCACAGGAAACTTCTTGGATTCACACCAAGACACATATTTTTTCCAAATTCAATGGTAATGTTTAGACATTACTCCCTTCCTAGCCTGTATCAAGGTAGGAATAACCGCGCTCGGAATACCCTTCCGAGCTAAGATCTGGCGCTCAACCGCCATGCCGTCAAACATAGCCATGGTAAATCTTGATAAGTGAACGGCTCTGTTGTAGAAGATCCTCCCAAAGAGGTAGAGGCCGTGGATCATCCAGCAGATCCACGTACCAAGCCCTCCTTGGCCAGTCTGGAGCAATGAGGATTGCCTGAACCCATGTTCTTTTTACAAGCTGTAGAACTCTTAAAATGAGAGGAAGTGGAGGGAACACATACACGGTGTCACCAGTGCATCCACCACCACTGCTTGTGGGTCTCTCGACCTGGAAGAGTACCTCCACAGTTTCTTGTTGAGGCAGCAGGCCATCATGTCTATGTGAGGTACACCCCACCAACCGGTTACCTCCTCGAACACCTCCGGGTGGAGGGCCCACTCTCCTGGATGGAGATTGTGTCTGCTGAGGAAGTCCACTTCCCAGTTGTCTACTCCCGGAATGAAGATTGCTAACATCACCACTGTGTGCCTTTCTGCCCAGAGGAGGATTCTTGCTACCTTTGACATTGCAACTCTGCTCTTCGTTTCCCCTTGTCGGTTTATATAGGCCACCGTGGTCACGTTGTCTGACTGCACCTGAACAGCCTGACCCTGTAGAAGGTGTGCTGCTTGAAGAAGACCGTTGTACACGGCTCTTAGCTCCAGGATGTTTATAGGAAGAAGGGATTCCTGACTTGACCACCTTCCTTGGAAGGTTTCCCCTCGAGTGACTGCTCCCCAACCTCTGAGACTTGCATCTGTGGTTAGATGGATCCAGTCCTGAACCCCGAACCTGCGGCCCTCCAGAAGGTGTGGAAGTTGTAGCCACCAGAGGAGTGAAATCCTTGCTTTCGGCGACAGACGTATCCTCTGATGCATGTTTAGGCGAGATCCCGACCACTGGTCTTGGAGATCCAGCTAAAAGAACCGAGCATGAAACCTTCCATGCTGCAGAGCCTCGTAGGAGGCAAACATCTTCCCCAAAAGGCGGATGCACTCATGAACCAATACTCGGGCAGGCTTTAAGACATCCCAGACCATTGTCTGAATCACCAACGCTTTCTCCACCAATAGAAACACCCTCTGCACCTCTGTGTCGAGGATCATCCCCAGGAAAGACAGCCTCCTTGTCAGCTCCAGATGAGACTTTGGAAGGTTCAGGATCCAACCATGCTCCCTGAGCAGATGCGCCGTGAGAACCGTAACAACTTCTACCTGGACGATGCCTTGATCAGCAGGTCATCCATATATGGAATTATGTTCACCCCCTGCTTGCGGAGGAGAACCATCATCTCCGCTATCACCTTGGTGAAGATCCTTGGTGCAGTGGGGAGACCGAATGTTAGTGCTTGAAACTGATAGTGATCGTCTAACAGAGCAAACCTGATATAAGCCTGATGCGGCGACCAAATGGGAATGTGGAGGTATGCATCCTTGATGTCCAGGGACACCAGAAACTTCCCCTCCTCCAGACCTGAGATCACCGCACTCAGAGATTCCATTTTGAATTTGCACTCCCTTAGATAAGGGATTAATGATTTCAAGTTCAAAATTGGCCTGACCGAACCATCCGGCTTCAGTACCACAAAAAGGTTTGAATAGTAACCCTTGTTTTGTTGATGATATGGAACTGGAACAATGACTTCCGACAGTTCCAATTTTCGGACAGCTTCCTGTAAGAGATGAGCGGGTTCGGTTCTCAGAGAACCGAACCCTACCGGACTTTGCCTTCCGAACCCGGATCCGAGTCAGTCTCGGGTATTCCGCCTGACTCGGAAACCCGAACGAGGCAAAACGTCATGTATAAGTCCCTTTAAGTGGTGCTGTGTTGTCCTGCATTAGACCAGTGGTATGTGTCCTGTCCATCAGTCATTCCAGTGACGAGGCAGTCACAGTGGTATACGCTGCTGCTATATGTCCACTGCTACAGTATTATAATAATAATAACAACAATAACAACAACAACCACAAGTCCCTTACAGTGTTCTTGTGTTGTGCTGTATCAGACCAGTGGTAGTGTCCTGTCCATCAGTCATTCCAGTGACGAGGCAGTCACAGTGGTATATGCTGCTACTATATGTACACTGCTACAGTATTATAATAATAATAATAATAATAATAACAACCACAAGTCCCTTACAGTGCTGTTGTGTTGTGCTGCATCAGACCAGTGGTAGTGTCCTGTCCATCAGTCATTCCAGTGACGAGGCATTCACAGTGTTATACGCTGCTGCTATATGTCCACTGCTACAGTATTATAATAATAATAATAATAATAATAATAATAACAACAACCACAAGTCCCTTACAGTGTTGTTGTGTTGTGCTGCATCAGACCAGTGGTAGTGTCCTGGCCATCAGTCATTCCTGTGCCGCATATTTTGTTATAATTGCAGAAACATAGTGGAGAACAAAAATTTGGAGGATAAAATAGGGAAAGATCAAGAACCACTTCTTCCTAGTTCTGAAGCTGCTGCTGTCACTAGCCATGACAGACGATGAAATGCCATCAATGTCGTCTGCCAGGGCCGATGCCCAATGTGACAGTAGAGGGCATGTAAAATCCAAAAAGCCAAAGTTCAGAAAAAAGAACAAAAAAAAAGAAATTTAAATCGTCTGAGGAGAAACGTAAACTTGCCAATATGCCATTTACGACACGGAGTGGCAAGGAATGGCTGAGGCCCTGGCCTATGTTCATGGCAAGTTGTTCAGCTTTACATGACAATGGAAGCCCTCATCCTCCCCGCTAGAAAAATTAAAAGAGTAAAGCTGGAAAGAGCACAGAAAAGAACTGTACGTTCTGAGATGGTATCACAAATCTCCAAGGAGAGTCCAAGTGTGTCGGTTGTGATGCCTGATCTTCCCAACACTGGATGGGAAGAGGTGGCTCCTTCCACCATTTGCATGACCCCTGCAAGTGCTGGAAGGAGCACCCACAGTCCAGTTCCTGATATTGAAATTGAAGATGTCACTGTTGAAGTACACCAGGATGAAGATATGGGTGTTGCTGGCGCTGAGGGGGAAGTTGACGATGAGGATTCTGATGGTGATGTGGTTTGTTTAAGTCAGACACCGGGGGAGACAACTGTTGTCCATGGGATGAAGAAGCCCATTGTGATGCCCGGGCAAACTACCAAAAAAGCCACCTCTTCAGTGTGTAATTATTTCTCCACAAATCCAGACAACAGGTGTCAAGCCATCTGTTGCCTCTGTCAATCTGTAATAAGTAGGGGTAAGGATGTTAACCACCTAGGAACAGCCTCCCGTATACGTCACCTGCAGCGCATTCATCATAAGTCAGTATCAAGTTGTGAAACTTTGGGTAAGAGTGCAAGCAGTCCACTGACACCTAAATCCCTTCTTCCTCCTGCACCCAAGCTTCTGCAAGCCACACCACCAAATCCCTCAACGTCAACTTCCTCCTCAGTAAGGAACATCAGTAGTCCTGCAGGTCATGTCACTGTCAAGACTGAGGAGTCCTCTCCTAACCGGGATTCCTCCAGAGGATCCTTGAGTGGTACACCTGTTGTTGCTGCCACCACTGCTGTTGTTGCTTCTGGGAATCGATCGTCATCCCAGAGGGGAAAACGGAAGACCACTTGTACTACTTCCAGTAAGCAATTGGCTGTCCAACAGTCCTTTGTGAGGAAGATGAAATATGACAGCAGTCATCCTTTTGCAAAGCGGATAACTGAGGCCTTGACCGCTATGTTGCTGTTAGACGTGCGTCCGGTATCCGCCATTAGTTCAGTGGGACTTAGAGAACTGATTGAGGTACTGTGTCCCCGGTATCAAATCCCATCTAGGTTCCACTTCTCTAGGCAGGTGACACAGAGAATGTACACAGACGTCAGAAAAAGAGTCACCAGTGTACTACAAAATGCGGTTGTATCCAGTGTCCACTTAACCACGGACATTTTGACAAGTGGAACAGGGCAGACTAAGTACTATATGACTGTGACAGCCCACCGGGTAAATGTATTGCCTCCCGCAGCAACAGCAGCAGCGGCACCAGTAGCAGCATCACTCAAACGCCAACTCGTTCCTAGGCAGGCTACGCTATGTATCACCACTTTCCGTAAGAGGCACACAGCTGACAACCTCTTACAGAAACTGAGGAACATCATTGCAGAATGGCTTACCCCAATTGGACTCTCCTGGGGATTTGTGATATCGGACAACACCACCAATATTGTGCGTGCATACATCTGGGCAAATTCCAGCATGTCCGATGTTTTGCACATACAATTAATTTGGTGGTGCAGAATTTTTTGAAAAATTACAGGGGTGTGCAGGAGATGCTGTTGGTGGCCTGAAAAATTGCGGGCCCCTTTCGGCATTCTGCCACTGCGTGCCGAAGACTGGATCGCCAGCAAGCACTCCTTAACCTGCCCTGCTATCAACTGAAGCAAGAGGTGGTAACGAGGTGGAATTCAACACTCTATATGCTTTAGAGGATGGAGGAGCAGCAAAAGGCCATTCAAGCCTATACATCCACCTACGATATAGGCAAAGGAGTGGTAATGCACCTGACTCGAGCGCAGTGGAGAATGATTTCCATCTTGTGCAAGGTTCTCCAACCCTTCGAACTTGCCACACGTGAAGTCAGTTCAGACACTGCCAGTTTGAGTCAGGTCATTCTCATCAGGCTTTTGCAGAAGCAGCTGGAGAAATTGAAGGAGGAGCTAAGACGGAGCGATTCCGCAAAGTATGTGGGACTTTTCGATGGAGCCCTTCATTCGCTTTGCCAGGATTCAAGGATGGTCAATCTGTTGAAATCAGAGCACTACATTTTGCCACCGTGCTCGATCCTAGGTTTAAAGCCTACGTTGTATCTCTCTTTCCAGCAGACACAAGTGTGCAGAGGTGCAAAGACCTGCTGGTTAGTAAATTTCAACTCAAGCAGAACGTGACCTGTCAACAGCTCCTCCTTCAATTCCTCCCACCACTGGGGCTGCAAGGAAAAGGATAGGATTTCCTAGCCCACCCGCTGGCGGTGATGCAGGGCTGTGTTAAGTTGGTTTAACTTACAGGAAAAAGCAATACATAAATACAGAAATGATCAGGCCGCTGCGACCGCTAAGCGTGTGTGTGATAACCCGCTACAAAATGTGTACACATTACGTAAGCACACCATCACGCTGTAAGCACAAAGTAGCTACACGTGTGGCCAAATATACTTTAAGCCCTTAACAGGAAAGGAATGCGACACCAATTGTATAGGTTATGTTGTGGTCCAACGCAGCAACAAATATTTACTTAAAAGGGGGTTCACGGAGAAATACAACAATACAAGAGAAAAGCTACAACCAATGGATACATACATTTGTTCGCCTACGCCACCCGGATCCGGTCCTCAGTCAATCTGGAAAGATGACCTTCAGAGAATAGACTGAGGCCGGCCAGGAGGCTTGGTTTTTATACAATAGTCCAAAGCATGAAACAAAAGAAACTGTAATCTCTTCTTTCATAGGTCAAAGGGCTGGTCATTTACAGTACATGAGGGGTCATAGGTCAGTTTGAATAGGTGGGCGATGCCTGGTCCAGGTGCACTTGCAGGTGTCCTCCACTGGGTTCCCACTGAATATCAGGAGTACAGTAAATACAGTGATATTAATATATTCCTGCGCATAGATATGTGAAGGAGCGTGCTACTTTCTGCAAACTGCCATCAGAATATTGCACTTGAAATACTGTACAACTGGATACCAAACACCACCTCCTAACCTAATTCTGTCCCCTCATATCCTGTAAAGTTGAATCCCTCTGTTATGCCTCTGGAGCAAATGTAACTTGCTGGTGTGGTGTGTGTAGGCTATGTGTAAATTCTGCACTATGTGGATTAAATATCAGATATGTCTTTGTGGCTTTTCCATGCGAATGCGTATGCTACCGTATTTACTCATACCACACATTAATACGCAGGACTTTGTGAACCAATATATGCAACGTGTGAGCTTGCGCATGCACGGCAGAACAAGCACACGCTCGGAGGCCACTCTGTGCGGTGTTTGCACATGATGCATGTGGGTATAATATTTTCAACTTCGACAGTCCACCCTTTGGCAGTAAACAATAACTGCCACACATAACTAATAATACTGAAAATATTACATAATACAATATGTACAAAATTTCGGGTAACAGGGGAAGAATTGTAGGTGGGAAATGTATAGCCTTGTGGGATAGGAAAAAGCATGTATGTATGAGTAAATGTCTGAGGGGCATGTATCATTGTGCCGTATATGTTCTAAGTAAGCTTTGAGGTACTACGAAGTATACATTAAATCCTTCTCATCCCATATTAAGGGTCTGTACATGGGCAAATAAACATTACCAAGCTCTTTTCAGGCAAGGGCCATTAGCCCTCACCTTTCCGGCTTCTTATACCAACAAATGGGGAGCACATTATCTGATGATACATGTGGGGGAGATGTATGTGTATGCTATTATGTGTGGATAACATTTATTGACTGTGTCATTAACTGAAGATTGCAGAGATGAGGGTAAGACACATAAAAATAAATTTACATAAATTTGGGTATACTGAAGTCTTTTCCGGTTGGATGTCTTTGCGTTGAGGGGAAACCAGAAAGATGGTGACAGAAACAGGCCATGAAATTCATTTACAATCCTTATCACAACACTGTTTCTACGGATGGGTCATAAATCAGATCTGCCACTGTTACAGCGCCCTCACTCCTTAGACTCATCAAATCTGTCCTGTGTTTGTGCCGCATCAAAATTCGAGCACATCTGAATATCAGACCAATAATTATGACGACACCCAGGATACAGAAGAGAAACTTTCCCACACTTGCAATTACATTTTGCGCCCACTCTCCTAAACCAGAGAACCATTTGAGTGGGTTCAACCATGAGGCCCAGCCGATCAATTCATTACCCACAGCCGTCAAGGTAAGGTTGTGTTTCCTTCTGAACTTCAACTGCAAGATCCATCTTTTGATCGATGATCTCCGTTGGGTCTTCAGTACTGTTCGTAATGTAAGTACAGCACTTCACACCATATTGAGTTGCCAGAGTACTACAGTACCCACCTGTCACAGCCGGGATGTAATTCAAGACCAGCCTGTGCTGGACCAGCTCCTTCTTGTAGGCCTGTAGCTCCCTACCCGTATACCTGAAGGTGTCATCATACATCTCGGTGATATTATCTAGCAAGTTCGCCAGGGCATGGATGTATGTATAATTTATAATTCCTCTGGCAGTATGGGTGATATCTAATGCGAGAAGAATTTGAATCCCGGTGGATTAATGGATCAAATCAGAGGCTGCGGTCTCTGTCCTATCTATGAGGTGTCTCTTGACAATGTGTTCATAATGTGTATGAGTATACAAGCGTTGCGGTGAATGTCTTTCATTTTGTCGTGTGCAATGGTCATAACCTCTGGTAGTACTCTGCCAATATAACACAACCCTTCAGAGCTCGGAGTAAGCCACTTGTACACTTTCCTTCCACATATGAAGTAGGCATCACCTGGAAGGACATAAGGGACAAAATGCAACAAAACCATATCACAGATTTTTCTTATAAAGAAACTGGTCCCCAGTTCTCCCATTTGTTCAGTACAAGTATCGGGCTGGATGATGTGGGCACAATATTCCTGTGACACTTTTTCAGCCCACATGGTTTTGATCCCACGTCTATACCTGTATAGAAAGTACCTCCCACTTGTGGCTACCTTACGTACAAGTTCGGAGTTGATGGGTACTTTATCAGCTCTATGTGAGAAGGTCATTGTCTGCTTATTCCATGTCACCTCCCAATTTCCTGGTTTCCGGAAATTGGATACGTTAAAGCACAATAGAGACCTATCTACGTGGTACTGGTGGAGCTTCAAGATAGGGGGCCTAGATATGTTGAATTTCTTGTCCACCGGTCTCCACCCCCCCTTTAATTCGAGTACCTCATCTATTGTTAAAGGGTATGGCACTAATCCCGACTTACTCTGTCCTTGAGGTTCTTGTGAGCACACCCAGCATTCTGTTTGGTTTAAGACCGTACCCACTAATGAGTGGTAATCACTCAAAGGATGCCCGCTCATGTCCATATTGTTTGACTGGCATCTATGGATGCACCTGTTAGGCGCCGGGGTCCGCTCGTCGGTGCGGCCCGGCGCCTAGCAACCAGGGACGCCGTGCGCGTACAGCCGCCGGCTCCCTGGCAACGCTAGACGCCGGGCGCACGGAGCCGCTCTGACCCTAGCAACGGGGACGCCACGTTTGGGCCGCGTTCCCCGTTGCTGGGTCTGTTCTAATTGTATCATGATGTGCTGATTGTATCATGGTGTGCTGGCCGTGCAGCATGCAAGCTGCACGGCATTAATTGTGATGACCCAGTCTGGCTCCTGATTGGGGAGCTCACACTTATAAGCACCCTTTGGACTTCTCACAGACGCCGGTGATAGCTTCCTGTTTGCCTTTGTCAGTTGCAGAGAGTTTCCAGTCCTGCTCAATCCGGTTGTTCCTGTCCTCAGTGGTCCTGTACTCGGATATTTGTCATCTATTCCTGGAGTCTGACCGAGCACCTTTAACATCCTGTGGTGTTCGTGAGTCGCGGCGCAGCCGTGTGTTGCGGCTTGTCCGCTTACTGTTTATTATTTAGTTTATTTGTGTTCTGGAGCTTTTGCGGAGGATTCCGCTCCCACAGATCCACTCTGGTATCCAGCGGTGCTGGATAGGAGTAACGGATCAGTGGATCTTTGGTTGTCCTTTTCCCTGGCGGCTAGTCCGCACATACCTTGGTTTAAGTTAGTTAGCTTGTAACCCCTGGCCTGGTTGCTTAGTCAGAGGGCCCCTTGTTATCACCCTGTCTCGGATTTCCCTTTGTCTCCCATTAAGACCTGAGGGGGCATCGGGGTTGGGCAGACATAATCCGCCCTTCGAACGCGGCTGCCATGGGCTCAAGCAACCATAGTCTCGCAGGGGATTTCTGATAACACGGGCGAGACAACGGAGTTAGGGCGCCAGGGGTTACTAGGCTCTCCTGCTCCCACAACCAGCAAATCTTCCCAGTACTCAGACCTCTGCCATTAGATCTCCTCTGGTCTGGAGTACGGGAATCATAACATTATCACAGGCCGACAAAAAAAAAAAATTAAAATTAACAGGAGTTGATTTTTTTTTACTTATTCAGTTGGGAGATTTTTGTCGGCCTCATGAATCCCACCGGTGTTGGGCCAAATCCTGGCCAGCTTCTAGTTAGTCAGATTCAAGAACTTACTCAGATGGTTCAGGATCTGTCCCTCCGGGTGAGGTCACAGGAAGATCTGTTACGGACTTCCCCGAGGGTCATTCCTGAACCAAAGATGCATCTGCCTGACCGTTTTTCTGGGGATAGAAAACAGTTTTTTAATTTTAAAGAGTCTTGTAAACTTTATTTTCGTTTAAGACCAGTCTCCTCAGCTACGGAGGCTCAGCGGGTTGGAATTATTATTTCTCTGCTTCAGGGGGATCCTCAGACCTGGGCTTTTGGTTTAAAGACAGACGATCCAGCCTTATTGTCTGTAGATGCCTTTTTAAAATCGTTAGGGCTACTGTATGACGACCCTGATAGAGAGGCGTCCGCTGAGAGTCAGTTGCGTGCTCTCAGACAGGGTAGGAATCCCGCAGAGATTTATTGTACGGAGTTTCGCCGTTGGTCGAACGACTGTGGATGGAATGACCCAGCCCTGCGCAGTCAGTTTCGCCTCGGCTTATCTGAATCTATTAAAGACAGTCTCCTTCAGTATCCCGCTCCTGAGACTCTCGATAAACTCATGGAGCTCTCTATTAAGATAGATCGTCGGCTCAGAGAGCGGAGGGCTGAAAAAGGAGCGTCTGTCGGGTCTACTCCTTGTGTTTTTTCCATCCCTGTGGACATGGAGGAGCCTATGCAGATAGGTCTCTCCAAATTGTCTCCTGAAGAAAGAACCAGGAGGCAAAATTCTGGTCTTTGTTTATACTGTGGAGGTAAGGGACATTTTGCCCGTAGTTGTCCGAACAAGTCGGGAAACTTCCCGACCAAGTGAGTTGTGAGGGGGTTCACTTTGGTCTGCAGCTTATCTCCTCAAATAATTCACTGTTAGTTCCTGCTAAAGTTTCCTTTGGCAGCCTCTGTTCCTCGGTCTCTGCTTTTGTGGACAGTGGAGCTGCAGGGAACTTTATGGATTTAACATGGGCCAAGGCCTTAGGTATTCCTCAGTTAACCTTGGGTAGGTGTGTCACCATGCATGGTTTAGATGGGAGTCCCTTGTCCAATGGGGTTATTTCTCTCTGTACACCTCCTGTTTTACTTTCGGTAGGAGCTCTGCATTCTGAAAAGATTGAGTTTTTCCTTACCCATTGTCCAGCAGTTCCTGTGGTTCTGGGTCACCCTTGGCTGGCCTTTCATAATCCCATCATTGATTGGCAGTCGGGGGAGATCTTACAATGGGGTACCATCTGTAATAAAGAATGTATTACGCTTCCTATCCGAGTAGCTGCCGCCGTTCCCGCACCCATTCCTGTGGAATACCAGGATTTTGTTGATGTATTTTCTAAGGGCAATGCGGATATTCTGCCTCCCCATAGGCCTTATGATTGTGCCATTGAGCTAATTCCTGGTGCCACGTTGCCTAAAGGAAGGTTATATGCATTGTCTGGTCCTGAAACTGTGGCCATGAATGAGTATGTGAAAGAAAGCCTTGGGAAAGGATTTATCAGGCCATCCAAATCCCCTTTAAGTGCAGGTTTCTTCTTCGTAGAGAAGAAGGATGGTTCTCTCAGACCCTGCATTGATTTTAGAGCTTTGAATAAAATCTCAGTAAAGAATACTTACCCTCTGCCGCTGATCTCTGTCCTCTTTGATCAGCTACGTTCGGCTGTGATTTTTTCTAAGATTGACCTGAGAGGAGCATATAACCTCATCAGAATCAAGTCAGGGGATGAGTGGAAAACGGCATTCAGTACTCAGTCAGGCCACTATGAGTATCTGGTCATGCCATTTGGCCTGTCTAACGCTCCGGCAGTCTTCCAGGATCTCATTAACGATGTGCTCCGTGAATTTCTTGGAAAGTTCGTTGTAGTCTACTTAGACGATATTTTGATATATTCTGATTCTGTAGAACATGTTACCCAGGTGCGTCAAGTTCTAAAAAAATTACGTGAAAATCACCTGTATGCCAAGCTGGAGAAGTGTGAATTTCATGTTACGGAGGTATCCTTTTTAGGGTACATTATTTCCCCTCGGGGATTCTGTATGGAACCAAAGAAGCTCCAAGCCATCCTTAGTTGGGCGCAACCCACCAACTTAAAAGCAATTCAGCGCTTTTTAGGGTTTGCGAACTACTATAGAAGATTTATTCACTCTTTCTCTGACCTAGTTGCTCCCATTGTGGCACTAACTAAGAAGGGAGCAGATCCTACCAATTGGTCACGTGAAGCTGAGTTATCTTTTCAGGCCTTGAAACAAGCCTTTGTCTCAGCCCCTGTCCTCAGACATCCCAACCCAGAATTGCCTTTCATTGTTGAGGTTGATGCCTCGGAGGTTGGAGTGGGGGCTATCCTATCTCAGAAGGATCCGGATTCCCTTGAATTACATCCTTGTGCCTTTATGTCCAGGAAATTCTCATCTGCAGAATCCAACTACGATGTTGGTAACCGGGAATTGCTGGCTATTAAATGGGCTTTCGAGGAGTGGAGACATTGGCTTGAAGGAGCGACTCATACTATTTCAGTTTTGACTGATCACAAAAATCTTCAATACATTGAATCAGCTAAGCGACTGAATGCCCGGCAGGCTCGTTGGGCTTTATTTTTTACTCGTTTCAAATTCATTATCACCTTCAGGCCAGGTTCCAAGAATACTAAGGCAGATGCCCTGTCACGCAGTTTTCTTCCAGTTCAAGACAACAGTCCTGTTACTCCCATACTGCCGTCTTCAACCATTCGGGCAGGCCTCACACAGGATGTATTTACCCAGTTAAAGCTGCTTCAACATCAAGCTCCTGGAAATACTCCTGCTGGTCGTCTTTTTGTCCCTGAGTTTTTGAGAGCAACTGTTTTGACGGAGTTTCATGATAGCAAAGTTGCCGGGCATCCGGGAATCGCTAAGACTTTGGAATTAGTCTCCCGCTCAGTATGGTGGCCTGGTCTTTCCAAAGACATTAAAGAGTTTGTTTTTTCGTGTCAGGTCTGTGCACAGCATAAAGTTCCCCGTTCTTTACCCATCGGTCAACTTATGCCCTTGAATGTTCCTCTTAGGCCATGGTCGCATATCTCCATGGATTTTGTGGTGGACCTCCCTCTGTCAGCCGGATGCCGAGTCATATGGGTGGTAGGGGACCGTTTTAGCAAAATGGCCCATTTCATTGCTCTTCCCCGATTGCCATCTGCCCAGGGATTGGCAGTCTTGTTCCTCCGCCATGTTTTCAGACTCCATGGCTTACCCACTGATATTGTTTCTGATCGGGGTCCACAATTCATTGCACAATTTTGGAAGTCTTTTTGTGCTTCATTAAAGATGAAGTTATCTTTAACGTCCGGCTATCATCCCCAATCCAATGGGCAGACTGAGCGAGTTAATCAATCTCTAAAACAATATTTGCGTTTGTACTCGGCCAAACTCCAAAATGACTGGTCGGAGTTTCTTCCATTGGCGGAGTTTGCTTATAATAATGCCTGTCATTCTTCCACCAATGTGTCTCCATTTTTTGCAGTTTTTGGTTTTCACCCCAGAGCTAATTCATTTTTTCAACATTCCTCTGTCTCCTCACTGGCCCTGACCTCTCATCTTAAACTTATTTGGAGAAAAGTGCACCTGGCTCTCAGAAAAGCGGCATTCCGGGAAAAAAGATTTTCTGACAGGCTCCGGCGGCCGTGCACTTTTAAAGTAGGAGATAAGGTGTGGTTGTCGACTCGCAACATTAAACTTCGACAAACCTCAGCCAGATTGGGTCCTAAATTTATTGGACCATTTCACATTATCAAAAAAGTCAATCCAGTTGCTTTCCGGTTACGTTTACCAAAAACTTTACGGATCGGAAATACCTTCCATTGCTCATTGCTGAAACCATATGTTTCGTCCAGTAGATTTCCTCGTAAAATTTCTCAGGGGAGATCACCTATAAATGTACAGGGTCAGCAGGAGTTCTTGGTGGAGAAGGTTCTCGATTCCAAGTTGTCCCGGGGTCGGCTTTATTTTTTGGTGCATTGGAGAGGTTATGGGCCGGAGGAAAGGTCTTGGGTCCTGGATGAGGATCTTCATGCCCCGAGGCTCAAAAGGGCATTTTTTCGAGAATTTCCTCAGAAACCTGGCTTTAGGGGTTCCTTGACCCCTTCTCAAGGGGGGGGTACTGTTAGGCGCCGGGGTCCGCTCGTCGGTGCGGCCCGGCGCCTAGCAACCAGGGACGCCGTGCGCGTACAGCCGCCGGCTCCCTGGCAACGCTAGACGCCGGGCGCACGGAGCCGCTCTGACCCTAGCAACGGGGACGCCACGTTCGGGCCGCGTTCCCCGTTGCTGGGTCTGTTCTAATTGTATCATGATGTGCTGATTGTATCATGGTGTGCTGGCCGTGCAGCATGCAAGCTGCACGGCATTAATTGTGATGACCCAGTCTGGCTCCTGATTGGGGAGCTCACACTTATAAGCACCCTTTGGACTTCTCACAGACGCCGGTGATAGCTTCCTGTTTGCCTTTGTCAGTTGCAGAGAGTTTCCAGTCCTGCTCAATCCGGTTGTTCCTGTCCTCAGTGGTCCTGTACTCGGATATTTGTCATCTATTCCTGGAGTCTGACCGAGCACCTTTAACATCCTGTGGTGTTCGTGAGTCGCGGCGCAGCCGTGTGTTGCGGCTTGTCCGCTTACTGTTTATTATTTAGTTTATTTGTGTTCTGGAGCTTTTGCGGAGGATTCCGCTCCCACAGATCCACTCTGGTATCCAGCGGTGCTGGATAGGAGTAACGGATCAGTGGATCTTTGGTTGTCCTTTTCCCTGGCGGCTAGTCCGCACATACCTTGGTTTAAGTTAGTTAGCTTGTAACCCCTGGCCTGGTTGCTTAGTCAGAGGGCCCCTTGTTATCACCCTGTCTCGGATTTCCCTTTGTCTCCCATTAAGACCTGAGGGGGCATCGGGGTTGGGCAGACATAATCCGCCCTTCGAACGCGGCTGCCATGGGCTCAAGCAACCATAGTCTCGCAGGGGATTTCTGATAACACGGGCGAGACAACGGAGTTAGGGCGCCAGGGGTTACTAGGCTCTCCTGCTCCCACAACCAGCAAATCTTCCCAGTACTCAGACCTCTGCCATTAGATCTCCTCTGGTCTTGAGTACGGGAATCATAACAGCACCCATCTTCGACTATGTTATCGCAGTGCGCACATATGCAGTATTCATCAGACAATAACCCTTCACATTGCCTCCGAGCTCCGTGACTACCAGATCTCTTACTGATACCAGATTTGACCAAAGTGATGCGCTGATCCTGGAGTCCTACGAATCCGTACTCTCCATCAGAACCCATTCCAGATCCTTGCTCGACGTCTTGGGGGCCCTCACAAAAACAAATTGTCCTGATCAAAAACAGAGTCACAAGAAAAATCCGGAACACAGTCTCTTGGTGTGGATCCATTTAGTTAAGGATCAAAAATAGAATAGTGGAGAAAAAAAAAATGCAGTGGGGGTGAAAAAAAAAAAGAAAAATGTTACAACTGTCCTTGATTTTGCTGCTCTCCATGCTTAGGTGCCGTCCAACAGTCCTGCCTCTCAGCTTTCCCGGAATAGATTCTCTGGTGATATGAGGTACCCTTCACCTTTCTCTTTGTCACAAGTTTTCTCCGGGTCAGCGACCTTCTTGCAATGGGACGAGTGGACCCAAGTCTCTCTCTCTGCAACCTTTAGTGCTGTCGTGCTGGTCAACAAAACTTGATACGGTCCTTCCCACCTGTCAATGAGGCAACCTGAGCGTAGAAAATTTAGAATCATCACATAATCCCCAGGTTCAATGTCATGACAATTACTGTTTGGTAGGTCAGGAATCGACAGTTTTAGATTCCTTTGCTGGTTTCTCAGATGCTGGCTCATCCTAACCAAATATTGCACAGTCATTTCATTACTGCACTTCAAATCATCCTGGGGGTCTATCATTACATGGGGCTGTCGACCAAAAAGAACTTCAAAGGGTGATAGGTTAAGCGGTGACCTGGGAGTGGGTCTGATGCTGTACAACACTAGTGGCAGTGCTTCTGGCCACAACAGTCCAGTTTCAGCCATCACTTTGCTCAGCTTGTTCTTAATAGTGCTGTTCATGCTCTCCACCTTCGCACTGGCCTGTGGGCGGTATGGAGTATGCAGCTTACTTTTAATACCCATCAGTTTGCACATGACCTGAAAGACTTCACCTGTAAAATGGGTACCCCTATCACTTTCAATCATTTTTGGGGATACCATATCTACACACAAATTCCTGCATGATTTTCTTTGTAGTGAACACGGCAGTATTTGTGGCAGCGGGGAATACTTCTGCCCAGTTTGAAAAGACATCGGTACATACTAATACATACTTTAAATTCCTACAGGGTGGTAACTGTATGAAGTCGATTTGTATTACCTGGAAAGGTCCGTCTGTAGGAGGGATATGGGATGGCTCCGTTGGTATTGTCTTACCAATATTCTTCCTCAAGCAAATAAGACATGTCATTGCTTTCTTACCTGCCTGAGAAGAGACCCCTGGTGCACTCCAGTAAGCTCTTTTCAATTTGCACATACCTTCCTTGCCTAGATGAGTCAGACCATGTGCCGCCTCAGCTAGGCTTGGGAGATATGCCCTGGGGGCCACCGGCTTACCGTGTCCATCTCTCCAAAGTCCTGAGGACTCCTGACCATATCCCTTCGCCTTCTAGACAGCCTTCTCCTGTAGGGAACACAAATTTTGCATTTTGATTTAACTGTTGTGTATTTGTTGTGTAGGGTAAAAAAACAACCCATCTCTAGAGGAGAGAGAAGAGGAAAAAAAATATGTCAGGTTTGCGTTCACCAACGGGCTGTCACACCATCATGTATATCAGTGTCTGTACACAATTTCCCTTCACCAGAATTCTCATTCTCCACCCTTTGTTCATGACAAGGCACACTGCAGTAATACTGGTGCCATCGTGCTGGCGAAATATACCGGTTTTGGGCAGAACTCTGAAGGACCAATAAGGCATGTGGTGTATGAACTGTAGTCAGGTCCCTGTATTGTACCCTCCTGTAGGTGAACGTAAAAGATGAAGAGGAAACTGAAGAAAAAAAAATGCATAGAGGTTGGTAACAAATAGATTTTGTAGAGGTGGAGAGGATTTTATAAAAATGACAACTGGATTGGGCACTACGGGGAATTGATTCTCTACTTGGTCTACTCCCTTTAAAGTTTGTGCTTGCTGTATTACTACTGGGACTATCCCAGTCATCAATCCAATGTCCTGTCCATCCTAAGTTCATAGGGAACCTGGTATTTTGCGAGATAATTTCCTCTACCTGTGATGGACATGAATCTAGAACAGTGGAATGCAACATTAGTCTTTGTGGGTGTCTAACATACTTTGTACTTCCTGAGCGGGAGCACACTATATGTATATCATATTTAACAAAGTCTCTGTCGATTAAGTTAATCAGGGGCCACTGCTGCTAGGAAAAAAAAGAAAAGGTTTAGCATCATAGAGGCCCAATCTTAACTTCAGCAGGTTTTGTCAAAGGGTAATGCTGCACTTTTCTCGTTCTTCCCATTTACCGAATTAGTGTTTTCTATATGGCTAAATTCTTACTATATGTCCCTTGGTCCAGTCTATGTGTTTGATAACATGGCTCGTGTTCTTTGTCTAGGGGGTCTATATTTACTATGTGTCCCATTACTCCTACAATCTCTGGCAAAATGTCCCTCCTTTCTGCAAGTATAACATATTCTTGTCTGTTTCCAGTTTTCAAGGGCCTGGGGTCTTGGTTGATTGGACATCCCTTTAAGTGCCTGTATGCTTATCGTCATCAACCTCTTCTCCTGCTGTTCTTTACGTTTGGAGATACTCCTGTCATGCTCAATAGCACACTCCCTGAAGTCTGTACCCTGACTTTCAATGCCTTATTGAACCCGTCCATTAACACAGAGACAGCCACCTCCCTGTAATTCGCATCGTTCCTTATATCTGATACCCCAGTGTATCTAGCCATTATTTGTAAGGCCCTATGGAAATACTTGGATGTCGATTCATTTTCTCTCTGTTTTATGGAGAAAATTTTATTCCACTGGACAACAATAGGGAAGAAGAATCCTAGTTGTATGTTAATTCATTCCACGTTCTCCTGATTGTATTCGTCAGTCAGAGGATCGTCTGACTCTATCTTACAATCAGTGATACATTTTTGGTTGTCAATATTAGGGGGTAGGCACGCTTTCAAAATTCTCCGCCAATCTTTGTTTGTAGGTTCATGGGCATTACCCAGATCCTTAATAAACTTCTGACATCTGGCTAAATGTCTCCGGGGATCAGGGAATTCTGAAATGATTGACCGCAGTTTTGATCTGGTTCCACGGGCAATACATTGCAGTATTCCTGATGATTGTTACTCCCTGGCTATCGGTTCTCCCATTGGGAGTTGCTATTACCAAGACAGGATGTAACCCAACCATTCTATTCCTAATCGGCTCACTGTGAGGTGTTACTGTCTCTGCGTAATGAACAGTCTCACACTTACCGTGGCTGTGATCTCACCCGTCCCTTCAGTGGGAGACACTATCACTATTTTTACTGGTTGGGCCGTGCCCACCTGAGTTTCCTGCAAGGTGACTACCTGGATGAGGGCTGAGATTAGGCTGGATCCATCGTCTTCCTCCGACCTATGACTTTTGAGAGAACTTAAGGCAGGGTACAATATGTATGGGTTAGGGTTAATACAATTTACATGAATGTTCCTATCATTTGCCGATGTACCATTGGTTGTAGCTGTTTTCTCTTCGACGACGTGTTGGTGATGGTGTGCTCGCAATCACATCCCTGTCAGATTTGGAACTGGCTGTGCGAGCTAGCTCCCTTTGCACATCTTCCTCTTGTTGCCATATATTTAAACAGTCATTATGTCTGATCCTTTGTTCCTTAGACTCTAGCAGACATATTCTATTCCTTACATTCTGCAGTACCTCTGGTTTAAAACTACCCATCCTGGGAAATGATGCCTTATCCCCAGCAGTCATATATACCCATTCATCACAAAAAGCCTCTGTGCGTAGACCATACTTAGCACACATTACTAACCTTGCGGACTCTCTTGGCCCTTCTTCTTCTTCAGCCTGAACCCTGGCTGCTGAAAGCCTCTCACTTGTGCACTTGGCTCCCATTGTGGGCCTTTTATACACAATCCCCAAATGCACAAAGAAAAATGGTGCGCTTTCACTCACTCCAGTCCCTGCTGGCCTGTACTACGACCCACTGTAAATAGTGGGATCGCGATGTACCCAACTTTCGGACTGCTATCAGACCCTTCAGCACTGTAATTTCTTTCGGTGGAGGTTCTGTTGGAATATTTTCCTGAGAGAGCCAGCGAAAAATTCCTTTTCAGTATCTTTCCACTGGAATTTTTGTAGGATGAGATCACCCTTTCCAGTGAATGTCCACCAGGGAGATTTCCTGAAGAGCGAAAAACCCCTTTGTTTAAACAATCACATCTGCGTATGCTTCTACAAAGTGCAAATGACACACCTGCGAAAAATAACGCAAATGGTATCACGTTGCGCCGCGTATATCACATGGATGTGCGGTCCAATCGCACAGCCTATAGATACTTGTTATCTATAAGCCCTATGATCACTGCTCCTTTACCTTAATCCACTTAGACCACCTAGTTCACTTAGACCACCTAGTTCACTTTAGTCAAAACGTAAGGTTGCGAACCTTTCACGCCGCAAGCCTCTGCTAACTCAGCATCTCTCACGAGATCCCGATTTTGCCCGGCGTTCAATACGTCCACTCCTACTTTCAGCTCACACAAATACAGAGTTTTTTTTGTTTTGTTTTTCTGTACAGAAAAATATCACTCCCTTTGATAGCCTATCCTAGAGGTAGTACAGTTTAAACAAAATATTGTAGTAATCTGCTTTTAAAATCGGATAGTTATTTGCTATTGTATGACTACAAATCCTTTACCCCGCCTTAAACTTGAGCTACTATCGTGTTGTTAAAACGTGCGCTCGCTGCTTCACATAACTCTGCGTATGCACGCAACCATGCGGTCACGCGCCATGAGCGCGTTCCCGTACGCTAACCGCACACAGCATGCCATGTGTTCACAGTGCGTTCGCACTTAAATATACCACACTATATCATGATAAATGTGAACAACAAAAATACTACTGCTCACTTACACAACACACAATTGTTCCTTACACTCGCCGGAAGTCACCGACACAAGTGATCCTCTTTTGCGTTTATACCTAAACGTTTAGGCCGGAACTGCATTTTGTGTTTTTTTATAATTACTCCCTTAACACACTAACTCAAATATATATAGCAAATAAATGTATCCAATTTTACACAGATCTATAATGACTATTATAACAAATGGCAAAAATATGTAAGTATGTATGCAAAGTATCGGTACGCCTTGTGTACGCTTCCGCACCAAAAGTTACACACAAATAATAAACAGCTTTTTTCCTGTTTGTCCCTCAGGTTACACCAGCACCTCTAAGACTATACAGAACAGACGTGGTCTAACAACACAAGATGGTTTTAAACACAATGCAAGGATAGTTAAGATGCGTCTCCACCCTTTGTTGATAGACCAAAGTCTGTTATGGCCTGCAAGTCCTTAAGTATGTGGTGAACCGGGCGAGTCCCCAGTTGTTAAGTTGGTTTAACTTACAGGAAAAAGCAATACAGAAATACAGAAATGTTCAGGCTGCTGCGACCGCTAAGCGTGTGTGTAATAACCCACTATGAAATGCATACACATTGCGTAAGCATGCCGTCACACTGTAAGCACAAAGTAGCTACACGTGTAGCCGAATATACTTTAAACCCTTAACAGGAAAGGAATGCAACACCAATTGTATATGTTTTGTTGTGGTCCAACGCAGCAAAAAATATTTACTTAAAAGGGGGTTCACAGAGAAATACAACAATACAAGAGAACAGCTACAACCAATGGATACATACGTTTGTTTGCCTGTGCCACCCGGATCCGGTCCTCAGTCAATCTGGAAAGATGACCTTCAGAGAATAGACTGAGGCCGGCCAGGAGGCTTGGTTTTTAAACAACAGTCCAAAGCATGAAACAAAGGAAACTGTAATCTCTTCTTTCGTAGGTCAAAGGGCTGGTCATTTACAGTACATGAGGGGTCATAGGTCAGTTTGAATAGGTGGGCGATGCCTGGTCCAGGTGCACTTGCAGGTGTCCTCCACTGGGTTCCCACCGAATATCAGGAGTACAGTAAATACAGTGTGATATTAATAATATATTCCTGCGCATAGATATGCACAGGAGCATGCTAATTCCTGCAAACTGCAATCGGAATATTGCCCTTGAAATACTGTAAAACTGGATACCAAACACCACCTCCTAACCTAATTCTGTCCCCTCATATCCTGTAAAGTTGAATCCCTCTGTTATGCCTCTGAAGCAAATGTAACTTGCTGGTGTGGTGTGTGTAGGCTATGTGTAAATTCTGCACTATGTGGATTAAATATCAGATATGTCTTTGTGGCTTTTCCATGCGAATGCATATGCTACTGTATTTACTCATACCAAGCTTTAATACGCAGTACTTCGTGAGCCAATATACGCAACGTGCGGGCATGCGCACGCACAGCAGAACAAGCACACGCATGGAGGTCACTCTGTGTGGTGTTTGCACGTGATGCATGTAGGTATAATATTTTTGACTTCAACAGCAGTCAGGAGCGAAAGCTGACATCTGGTCCAAACTGAAGGATCAGCCAACGATTACTGACATGTCTATTGTCACTGCATATGATTCTGTCACCATTGAAAGAATGGTGGAGGATTATATGAGTGACAGCATCCAAGTAGGCATGTCAGACAGTCCGTATGTATACTGGCAGGAAAGAGAGGCAATTTGGATGCCCTTGCACAAACTGGCTTTATTTATCCAGTGTGTACTCCGAGAGAGTGTTTAGTGCAGCCGGTAACCTTGTCAGTGATCGGTGTAGAAGGTTACTTCCACTAAATGTGGAGAAGATGATGTTAATCAAAATGAATTATAAATTCCTCCGCGAAGACCTTTACCAGCAATTGCCTCCAGAAGCACACAGGGAACTGTGATGGCGGATTCCAGTGGGGACGAATTAATACTCTGTGAGGAGGAGGATGTACACATTGAAAGGGGTGAGGAATGAGGATGAGGTCGACATCTTGCCTCTGTAGAGCCAGTTTGTGCAAGGAGAGATTGATTGCTTCTTTTTTGGTGGGGTCCAAACAATCCAGTCATTTCAGCCACAGTCGTGTGGCAGACCCTGTTGATGAAATGATTGGTTTGTTAAAGTGTGCATGTCCCGTTTATACAACATAAGGGTGGGTGGCAGGGCCCAAGGACAAATCCATCTTACACCTCTTTTTCTTCTTTGCTTCATGTGCTGTTTGGGGCCTATTTTTTAAATCTGCCATTCTATCTGCCACTGCAGTGCCCCTCCTAGATGGGCCAGGTGTTTGTGCGCACACTTGTGTCGCTTAGCTTAGTCATACAGGTACCTAATTGCACCTCTTTTTCTTCTTTGCATCATGTGCTGTTTGGGGACTAGATTTTGAATAGTGCCATCTTGTCTGCAACTGCAGTGCCACTCCTAGATGGGCCAGGTGTTTGTGCCGCATACTTTTGTCGCTTTGCTTAGTCATACAGCCACCTCGGTGCTACTTTTAGGCCTAAAAACAATATTGTCAGGTGCGAGGTGTTCAGAATAGACTGGAAATTAATGTTATTGAGGTTAATAATACTGTAGGAGCAAAATTACCCCCAAATTCTGTGATTTTAGCTGTTTTTATGTTTTTTTTTTAAAAATCATCCAGATCCAAAACCAATACCCGAAAGGGTAGTTTTGGCAAAACCAAGCCAAAACCAAAACACAAAAGTGGAATTAGAACCAAAACACAAAAAACATGAAAAAGTGACAGCCACACATCTCTACTTCCTGTACAATAGCTCTGTCTTCCAGCAAAGCTGGCAAGCCTGATTTGAAGAATCGGTGAGGTGGCAGAGTTTGAAACTCTAGCCTGTATCCCCGGGGCACAATATCCTGCACCCAGGGATCCAGGCCAGACGACACCCAGACGTTGCTGAAATACCAGAGTCTTGCTCCCACCTGACCGACCTCCAGTCTGTGCGGTCCACCATCATGCTGAGGATTTTGAGGCACCAGAAGTAGACTTCTGGTGCAGGTTTTTTTGGATGTAGCCCTACCTCCTCTAAAGAAGGTGTTAGAGGGTTTGTTCTTTCTAGTCCTAGCGGGCCAAAAGGACTGTGACATATTGGGAGAAAAAGGTTTCTTCGCAGCCAGTGCAGCTGAGGGAAGAAATGGAGACTTACCGCGGTTGCCGTGGAAATCCACGCATCCAGCACCTCCCCAAAGAGAGCCTGCCCTGTGTAGGGTAGGATCTCCACACTTCAAGGATTCCACGTCCGCAGACCATTGGCGCAGCCAGAGACCCCTGCGAGCCGAGACGGACATGGAGGAGAACCCTGCAGCCATGGAACCCAGGTCCTTCATGGATTCTACCATAAATCCTGCAGAATACCCATGAAAGTATGGGGAGAATATACAAACTCCACACAGGGCCATGCTGGGAATGGACCCAAGTGCTCTGAGGCAGTAATGCTAACCACTAACCCCATCTGTACTGCCCGATGCAGCCAGTACATTACCATTCCCAGTACGTTGCCCCCCCTCCCACTTTCAAGGAGAGCAGCAAGCCCATACCCTCGCTAGTGGACCAGTATAAGTATGTCCATACCTAGAGCAGCACAAACCCCAACCCAGTAAAGGAGTGAATATGCCTCCTTTCAAGTGGTACAGCAAACACATGAGTATTACCAGTGGCGCACGCAGGGGGGGTTTCCGAGTACCTGGAAACCCCCCCTGATGAGCCGAATTTTCTATTTTTGAGATGGAGACACAGCTGTCTCCATCTCAGCTAAAAGACGCGATCGCGTACGCGTTCGATACCCTGAAGCTGCTGCCCTGCCTCTTCTTACAGAATGCCCGTCAGGGAGCTGCTGACTGCGCATGCTCAGCCACAGCAGCTCCCTCTGTCCTCACGCTGCTGCCCATCTGCTCCCAGCCAACTGGTGGGGAAAACAGTGTTCAAACAATGTGTGTGTGTATATATTTGTAGTTATGTATGTATGTGTGCTTGTGTATGTATGTATGTATGTATGTGTGTATGTGTGTGCTAGTGTATATATGTATGAATGTACATACATATATATATATATATGTAATATATATATATACAGTATGTGTGTGTGTGTATATATATATATATATATATACACATGCACACATACATATACATAGACCCCCCCCCCCCCCCAGAAACCCCCCTCACTAAATCCTGCATTTGCCCTTGTATTGCCCCCTCAGTAGGTGCCGTGATCACGAACTACCATGAAGCAGAAGCAATGTAGTGATCCCATACCCCTTCCGCAGGTGGCACAGTGAAGTCAGTGTGTGTGTATGTTTTGAGATAGATTATATATCTATCTCAATCAATACCTCCTGTCACACAGAGGAGGAGCGAGCAGCAGTTAGCATAGCTTCGGAAGCTTCCCCTGATGTCCCCTGGTCCAGAGCCCTGCACATCCCCAGCGCAGCAGCACCCGCACCCCGGGTCACTTCACCTTGAGTATGGCGGCGGCGGCGGCAGTGAGCTCCGGGCGCACGGTAGAGACTGGTGGCGCGCCGTTCAGACATCTGAGACTCCGGATTTGAAGCGCCTCTCACTGCTCCACGAGAGGGTGCCCTCCACGGCGCCGTGCCACCAACAGAATCGGCATACCTGCGGGCTGTGGCTGTCCTGACAGTGAAAGTCGGAGCGCAGCCGCGACAGTAGCCGCACAAACCACTGAACCACCAAGGTAGATGCGGCCGGGGGAGCAAACAGCATTATTTTAAATAACATTTTAAAAAGTCTCCTAAACGACAGGGGGGGCACCAGCCTTGGTGCCCCCCCCCCCTGCTGAATCCGCCACTGCCTCCCCCCTTCTACAACCCCTTGGTACCATACAGATAGCTGGAGTTGATGTGGATGGACAGCACTGAAGACTGCAGGCAGAGAAAATGGTGCTGAACGCTGCTGGGTCCGCTCTGAGGAGAAGCTCCGCCCCTGAAGATGGCGTGTCTTCCCGCTCTTCACAAGGATTATACTGGCCTGAGGTATATGCTGGCTGAGATCCAGGGACCCCGACAGGCTTGCTGACCAGAGCAGGGTGTAGGCGCTGGCTCAGGGCGCCCCTCACAGCGCCGCACAGTGTGCCTCTGAGTACCAGAGCACAGTTAATATTGTGCTTCCTACCCTGTTGCCGCCATCTTCACACCAGCTCCCCACTTGTCAGGACTCACCACGATTTTCTGGCTCTGTAAGCGTGTGGCGGCATGCTGCTGGGGTGAGCGATCCCCTGTGGCGGCGATCATTCTATTCCCTCATGAGCTCAGTATCCTGTCAGCGGAGAAAGTGGCTCAGACCCCGCAGGGCGGACACTACTCCCTCCCTTAGTCCCACGTAGTAGGGAGGCTGTTGCCAGCAGCCTCCCTGTGCCTATACTCTATTAAAAATAATAAAACTAAAAGAACTCCTATGGAGCTCCCATAGCTGTGACCGGCTCCTCCGGGCACATTTTCTAAACTGGGTCTGGTAGGAGGGGCATAGAGGGAGGAGCCAGCCCACACTGTTAAACTCTTAAAGTGCCAGTGGCTCCTGGTGGACCCATCTATACCCCATGGTACTAAAATGGACCCCAGCATCATCTAGGACGTAAGAGAAATAATCTATAGCCAACAGAAGAGCATCGAAATGGTAAAAGCAGTATAATATTATATATATATATATATATATATATATATATATAGGTAGTGGGGGTATGGCGCCACAGGCAGATAACTATTAAAACAATATATATGTTATTTATAGACACTCCTTTTAAAAATGTAAGGTGTCTGCTAACCCCTAAGTAATCAGCAGTGATAAGCTGCCTTTAAAATGTGGAAAAAAAGGGGGGGAATAGGGGTACCAGCGACTTACAGTGTCTATCAAATTAATGTAACTATGAAGAATGTAGCAGGATACGGTTTTAGAAAAAGGGTAACAATATATTTATTTATACAATTTATAACATAATGATGGGATAAAAAAGTAGGTAAAAATTTGATATGCAGTAAAAAAAGATTATTTTAAAAACATAAACAGGTAAAAATAGAGTATATAATTTAGCTAGAATCCAAAATCATGTAAAATCAGTAAAAACAATTTCATACTGATAAAAAATATTTCAGGATGATAAAAATGATGCTTATCTTTTGAAGATGGAGAGTCAGTGGAGGTACACCCAACGCGTTTCGTCCTTAGACTTCATCGAGGGGTAAGGGACTAGTGTACAAACACTCTTATTTATAGCAGCACTGATTAAGGAAGAGTGTCTATGACATCACTTCCTGTTAGTGTTAATCTTTGAGAATTATAACACAAAATTGGATTTAGATGTAGGTAAGAGGTAAGGCTACTGATAGTGAGCCCAATTATAGTTTGTGTTGTGAAAAACGAGCAGAGTACATGGAGAAATCATATAAAAACGGACAGGACGCTTTTCGCGTCACTTCCGCCCCACTTCCTGTGTCCTCCGGGTCTCATTGCGCATGCGCTCCTCGCGCTATTTCCGGTCTAGCGTCCTCGTGATGAGATGGCTTTGCCATTCTTCCGGTTGGGCGTAGACGTCTCCCTGCAAACAAATAAAATAGTCCTTTTAAACTCATTCTATTTACAAATACTAATATGTGTGTTTGTTTTATTTGTTTGACCTGCTTCTGCACCACAAACATAAAGCAGTGTCTGCGATCTAAAGGCTCCTCAAAGATGGCCGCCGTATGGATTGGAATCACAGTCCAAAAAAAACACTTCAAAGATGGCCACTGCATCCCGGTATATGAAACCACACATCACTATGGAGATGCTGGGAACAGCTGAGACAAGGCATCACGCACCCGCCCAGCCGGAAGAAGGGCAGGGAGACGTCTACGCCCAACCGGAAGAATGGCAAAGCCATCTCATCACGAGGACGCTAGACCGGAAATAGCGCGAGGTGCGCATGCGCAATGAGACCCGGAGGACACAGGAAGTGGGGCGGAAGTGACGCGAAAAGCGTCCTGTCCGTTTTTATATGATTTCTCCATGTACTCTGCTCGTTTTTCACAACACAAACTATAATTGGGCTCACTATCAGTAGCCTTACCTCTTACCTACATCTAAATCCAATTTTGTGTTATAATTCTCAAAGATTAACACTAACAGGAAGTGATGTCATAGACACTCTTCCTTAATCAGTGCTGCTATAAATAAGAGTGTTTGTACACTAGTCCCTTACCCCTTGATGAAGTCTAAGGATGAAACGCGTTGGGTGTACCTCCACTGACTCTCCATCTTCAAAAGATAAGCATCATTTTTATCATCCTGAAATATTTTTTATCAGTATGAAATTGTTTTTACTGATTTTACATGATTTTGGATTCTAGCTAAATTATATACTCTATTTTTACCTGTTTATATTTTTAAAATAATCTTTTTTTACTGCATATCAAATTTTTACCTACTTTTTTATCCCATCATTATGTTATAAATTGTATAAATAAATATATTGTTACCCTTTTTCTAAAACCGTATCCTGCTATATTCTTCATAGTTACATTAATTTGATAGACACTGTAAGTCGCTGGTACCCCTATTCCCCCCCTTTTTTTTTCACATATATATATATATATATATATATATACTAGAGATGAGCGGGTTCGGTTTCTCTGAATCCGAACCCGCCAGAACTTCATGTTTTTTTTCACGGGTCCGAGCGACTCGGATCTTCCCGCCTTGCTCGGTTAACCCGAGCGCGCCCGAACGTCATCATGACGCTGTCGGATTCTCGCGAGGCTCGGATTCTATCGCGAGACTCGGATTCTATATAAGGAGCCGCGCGTCGCCGCCATTTTCACACGTGCATTGAGATTGATAGGGAGAGGACGTGGCTGGCGTCCTCTCCATTTAGATTATAAGAGACTGAGAGAGATTTACTGGAGCTGACTAGGAGGAGTACTGTTACTGTAGAAGTGTAGAGACTGAGTGGAGAGAGTTTACTAGTGAGGACAGTGCAGTTTACTTTATAATCCGTTCTCTGCCTGAAAAAAGCGATACACAGCACACAGTGACTCAGTCACATACCATATCTGTGTGCACTGCTCAGGCTCAGGCCAGTGTGCTGCATCATCTATTATCTATATATAATATTATATATATCTGTCTGACTGCTCAGCTCACACAGCTTATAATTGTGGGGGAGACTGGGGAGCACTACTGCAGTGCCAGTTATAGGTTATAGCAGGAGCCAGGAGTACATAATATATTATATAGTGAGTGACCACCAGACACACAGTGCAGTTTATTTAATATATCCGTTCTCTGCCTGAAAAAAGCGATACACACAGTGACTCAGTCAGTCACATACCATATCTGTGTGCACTGCTCAGGCTCAGGCCAGTGTGCTGCATCATCTATATATATTATATATCTGTCTGACTGCTCAGCTCACACAGCTTATAATTGTGGGGGAGACTGGGGAGCACTACTGCAGTGCCAGTTATAGGTTATAGCAGGAGCCAGGAGTACATAATATTATATTAAAATTAAACAGTGCACACTTTTGCTGCAGGAGTGCCACTGCCAGTGTGACTAGTGACCAGTGACCTGACCACCAGTATATATAATATTAGTAGTATACTATCTCTTTATCAACCAGTCTATATTAGCAGCAGACACAGTACAGTGCGGTAGTTCGCGGCTGTGGCTACCTCTGTGTCGGCACTCGGCAGCCCGTCCATAATTGTATATACCACCTAACCGTGGGTTTTTTTTCTTTCTTTATACATACATACTAGTTACGAGTATACTATCTCTTTATCAACCAGTCTATATTAGCAGCAGACACAGTACAGTGCGGTAGTTCACGGCTGTGGCTACCTCTGTGTCGGCACTCGGCAGCCCGTCCATAATTGTATATACCACCTAACCGTGTTTTTTTTTTCTTTCTTTATACATACATACTAGTTACGAGTATACTATCTCTTTATCAACCAGTCTATATATTAGCAGCAGACACAGTACACTGCGGTAGTTCACGGCTGTGGCTACCTCTGTGTCGGCACTCGGCAGCCCGTCCATAATTGTATATACCACCTAACCGTGGTTTTTTTTTTTTTCTTTCTTTATACATACATACTAGTTACGAGTATACTATCTCTTTATCAACCAGTCTATATTAGCAGCAGACACAGTACAGTGCGGTAGTTCACGGCTGTGGCTACCTCTGTGTCGGCACTCGGCAGCCCGTCCATAATTGTATATACCACCTAACCGTGGTTTTTTTTTCTTTCTTTATACATACATACTAGTTACGAGTATACTATCTCTTTATCAACCAGTCTATATATTAGCAGCAGACACAGTACAGTGCGGTAGTTCACGGCTGTGGCTACCTCTGTGTCGGCACTCGGCAGCCCGTCCATAATTGTATATACCACCTAACCGTGTTTTTTTTTTCTTTCTTTATACATACATACTAGTTACGAGTATACTATCTCTTTATCAACCAGTCTATATTAGCAGCAGACACAGTACAGTGCGGTAGTTCACGGCTGTGGCTACCTCTGTGTCGGCACTCGGCAGCCCGTCCATAATTGTATATACCACCTAACCGTGGTTTTTTTTTCTTTCTTTATACATACATACTAGTTACGAGTATACTATCTCTTTATCAACCAGTCTATATATTAGCAGCAGACACAGTACAGTGCGGTAGTTCACGGCTGTGGCTACCTCTGTGTCGGCACTCGGCAGCCCGTCCATAATTGTATATACCACCTAACCGTGGTTTTTTTTTCTTTCTTTATACATACATACTAGTTACGAGTATACTATCTCTTTATCAACCAGTCTATATATTAGCAGCAGACACAGTACAGTGCGGTAGTTCACGGCTGTGGCTACCTCTGTGTCGGCACTCGGCAGCCCGTCCATAATTGTATATACCACCTAACCGTGGTTTTTTTTTCTTTCTTTATACATACATACTAGTTACGAGTATACTATCTCTTTATCAACCAGTCTATATATTAGCAGCAGACACAGTACAGTGCGGTAGTTCACGGCTGTGGCTACCTCTGTGTCGGCACTCGGCAGCCCGTCCATAATTGTATATACCACCTAACCGTGGTTTTTTTTTCTTTCTTTATACATACATACTAGTTACGAGTATACTATCTCTTTATCAACCAGTCTATATATTAGCAGCAGACACAGTACAGTGCGGTAGTTCAAGGCTGTGGCTACCTCTGTGTCGGCACTCGGCAGCCCGTCCATAATTGTATACTAGTATCCAATCCATCCATCTCCATTGTTTACCTGAGGTGCCTTTTAGTTGTGCCTATTAAAATATGGAGAACAAAAATGTTGAGGTTCCAAAATTAGGGAAAGATCAAGATCCACTTCCACCTCGTGCTGAAGCTGCTGCCACTAGTCATGGCCGAGACGATGAAATGCCAGCAACGTCGTCTGCCAAGGCCGATGCCCAATGTCATAGTACAGAGCATGTCAAATCCAAAACACCAAATATCAGTAAAAAAAGGACTCCAAAACCTAAAATAAAATTGTCGGAGGAGAAGCGTAAACTTGCCAATATGCCATTTACCACACGGAGTGGCAAGGAACGGCTGAGGCCCTGGCCTATGTTCATGGCTAGTGGTTCAGCTTCACATGAGGATGGAAGCACTCAGCCTCTCGCTAGAAAAATGAAAAGACTCAAGCTGGCAAAAGCAGCACAGCAAAGAACTGTGCATTCTTCGAAATCCCAAATCCACAAGGAGAGTCCAATTGTGTCGGTTGCGATGCCTGACCTTCCCAACACTGGACGTGAAGAGCATGCGCCTTCCACCATTTGCACGCCCCCTGCAAGTGCTGGAAGGAGCACCTGCAGTCCAGTTCCTGATAGTCAGATTGAAGATGTCAGTGTTGAAGTACACCAGGATGAGGAGGATATGGGTGTTGCTGGCGCTGGGGAGGAAATTGACCAGGAGGATTCTGATGGTGAGGTGGTTTGTTTAAGTCAGGCACCCGGGGAGACACCTGTTGTCCGTGGGAGGAATATGGCCGTTGACATGCCAGGTGAAAATACCAAAAAAATCAGCTCTTCGGTGTGGAGGTATTTCACCAGAAATGCGGACAACAGGTGTCAAGCCGTGTGTTCCCTTTGTCAAGCTGTAATAAGTAGGGGTAAGGACGTTAACCACCTCGGAACATCCTCCCTTATACGTCACCTGCAGCGCATTCATAATAAGTCAGTGACAAGTTCAAAAACTTTGGGTGACAGCGGAAGCAGTCCACTGACCAGTAAATCCCTTCCTCTTGTAACCAAGCTCACGCAAACCACCCCACCAACTCCCTCAGTGTCAATTTCCTCCTTCCCCAGGAATGCCAATAGTCCTGCAGGCCATGTCACTGGCAATTCTGACGAGTCCTCTCCTGCCTGGGATTCCTCCGATGCATCCTTGCGTGTAACGCCTACTGCTGCTGGCGCTGCTGTTGTTGCCGCTGGGAGTCGATGGTCATCCCAGAGGGGAAGTCGTAAGCCCACTTGTACTACTTCCAGTAAGCAATTGACTGTTCAACAGTCCTGTGCGAGGAAGATGAAATATCACAGCAGTCATCCTACTGCAAAGCGGATAACTGAGTCCTTGACAACTATGTTGGTGTTAGACGTGCGTCCGGTATCCGCCGTTAGTTCACAGGGAACTAGACAATTTATTGAGGCAGTGTGCCCCCGTTACCAAATACCATCTAGGTTCCACTTCTCTAGGCAGGCGATACCGAGAATGTACACGGACGTCAGAAAAAGACTCACCAGTGTCCTAAAAAATGCAGTTGTACCCAATGTCCACTTAACCACGGACATGTGGACAAGTGGAGCAGGGCAGGGTCAGGACTATATGACTGTGACAGCCCACTGGGTAGATGTATGGACTCCCGCCGCAAGAACAGCAGCGGCGGCACCAGTAGCAGCATCTCGCAAACGCCAACTCTTTCCTAGGCAGGCTACGCTTTGTATCACCGCTTTCCAGAATACGCACACAGCTGAAAACCTCTTACGGCAACTGAGGAAGATCATCGCGGAATGGCTTACCCCAATTGGACTCTCCTGTGGATTTGTGGCATCGGACAACGCCAGCAATATTGTGTGTGCATTTAATATGGGCAAATTCCAGCACGTCCCATGTTTTGCACATACCTTGAATTTGGTGGTGCAGAATTTTTTAAAAAACGACAGGGGCGTGCAAGAGATGCTGTCGGTGGCCAGAAAAATTGCGGGACACTTTCGGCGTACAGGCACCACGTACAGAAGACTGGAGCACCACCAAAAACTACTGAACCTGCCCTGCCATCATCTGAAGCAAGAAGTGGTAACGAGGTGGAATTCAACCCTCTATATGCTTCAGAGGTTGGAGGAGCAGCAAAAGGCCATTCAAGCCTATACAATTGAGCACGATATAGGAGGTGGAATGCACCTGTCTCAAGTGCAGTGGAGAATGATTTCAACGTTGTGCAAGGTTCTGATGCCCTTTGAACTTGCCACACGTGAAGTCAGTTCAGACACTGCCAGCCTGAGTCAGGTCATTCCCCTCATCAGGCTTTTGCAGAAGAAGCTGGAGGCATTGAAGAAGGAGCTAAAAGGGAGCGATACCGCTAGGCATGTGGGACTTGTGGATGCAGCCCTTAATTCGCTTAACAAGGATTCACGGGTGGTCAATCTGTTGAAATCAGAGCACTACATTTTGGCCACCGTGCTCGATCCTAGATTTAAAGCCTACCTTGGATCTCTCTTTCCGGCAGACACAGGTCTGCTGGGGTTGAAAGACCTGCTGGTGACAAAATTGTCAAGTCAAGCGGAACGCGACCTGTCAACATCTCCTCCTTCACATTCTCCCGCAACTGGGGGTGCGAGGAAAAGGCTCAGAATTCCGAGCCCACCCGCTGGCGGTGATGCAGGGCAGTCTGGAGCGACTGCTGATGCTGACATCTGGTCCGGACTGAAGGACCTGACAACGATTACGGACATGTCGTCTACTGTCACTGCATATGATTCTCTCAACATTGATAGAATGGTGGAGGATTATATGAGTGACCGCATCCAAGTAGGCACGTCACACAGTCCGTACTTATACTGGCAGGAAAAAGAGGCAATTTGGAGGCCCTTGCACAAACTGGCTTTATTCTACCTAAGTTGCCCTCCCACAAGTGTGTACTCCGAAAGAGTGTTTAGTGCCGCCGCTCACCTTGTCAGCAATCGGCGTACGAGGTTACATCCAGAAAATGTGGAGAAGATGATGTTCATTAAAATGAATTATAATCAATTCCTCCGCGGAGACATTGACCAGCAGCAATTGCCTCCACAAAGTACACAGGGAGCTGAGATGGTGGATTCCAGTGGGGACGAATTGATAATCTGTGAGGAGGGGGATGTACACGGTGATATATCGGAGGGTGAAGATGAGGTGGACATCTTTCCTCTGTAGAGCCAGTTTGTGCAAGGAGAGATTAATTGCTTCTTTTTTGGGGGGGGTCCAAACCAACCCGTCATATCAGTCACAGTCGTGTGGCAGACCCTGTCACTGAAATGATGGGTTGGTTAAAGTGTGCATGTCCTGTTTTGTTTATACAACATAAGGGTGGGTGGGAGGGCCCAAGGACAATTCCATCTTGCACCTCTTTTTTCTTTTCTTTTTCTTTGCATCATGTGCTGATTGGGGAGGGTTTTTTGGAAGGGACATCCTGCGTGACACTGCAGTGCCACTCCTAGATGGGCCCGGTGTTTGTGTCGGCCACTAGGGTCGCTAATCTTACTCACACAGCTACCTCATTGCGCCTCTTTTTTTCTTTGCGTCATGTGCTGTTTGGGGAGGGTTTTTTGGAAGGGACATCCTGCGTGACACTGCAGTGCCACTCCTAGATGGGCCCGGTGTTTGTGTCGGCCACTAGGGTCGCTAATCTTACTCACACAGCTACCTCATTGCGCCTCTTTTTTTCTTTGCGTCATGTGCTGTTTGGGGAGGGTTTTTTGGAAGGGCCATCCTGCGTGACACTGCAGTGCCACTCCTAGATGGGCCCGGTGTTTGTGTCGGCCACTAGGGTCGCTAATCTTACTCACACAGCTACCTCATTGCGCCTCTTTTTTTCTTTGCGTCATGTGCTGTTTGGGGAGGGTTTTTTGGAAGGGCCATCCTGCGTGACACTGCAGTGCCACTCCTAGATGGGCCCGGTGTTTGTGTCGGCCACTAGGGTCGCTAATCTTACTCACACAGCTACCTCATTGCGCCTCTTTTTTTCTTTGCGTCATGTGCTGTTTGGGGAGGGTTTTTTGGAAGGGACATCCTGCGTGACACTGCAGTGCCACTCCTAGATGGGCCCGGTGTTTGTGTCGGCCACTAGGGTCGCTTATCTTACTCACACAGCGACCTTGGTGCAAATTTTAGGACTAAAAATAATATTGTGAGGTGTGAGGTATTCAGAATAGACTGAAAATGAGTGTAAATTATGGTTTTTGAGGTTAATAATACTTTGGGATCAAAATGACCCCCAAATTCTATGATTTAAGCTGTTTTTTAGTGTTTTTTGAAAAAAACACCCGAATCCAAAACACACCCGAATCCGACAAAAAAAATTCGGTGAGGTTTTGCCAAAACGCGTTCGAACCCAAAACACGGCCGCGGAACCGAACCCAAAACCAAAACACAAAACCCGAAAAATTTCAGGCGCTCATCTCTAATATATACTAGAGATGAGCGCCTGAAATTTTTCGGGTTTTGTGTTTTGGTTTTGGGTTCGGTTCCGCGGCCGTGTTTTGGGTTCGACCGCGTTTTGGCAAAACCTCACCGAATTATTTTTGTCGGATTCGGGTGTGTTTTGGATTCGGGTGTTTTTTTCCAAAAACACTAAAAAACAGCTTAAATCATAGAATTTGGGGGTCATTTTGATCCCAAAGTATTATTAACCTCAAAAACCATAATTTACACTCATTTTCAGTCTATTCTGAATACCTCACACCTCACAATATTATTTTTAGTCCTAAAATTTGCACCGAGGTCGCTGTGTGAGTAAGATAAGCGACCCTAGTGGCCGACACAAACACCGGGCCCATCTAGAAGTGGCACTGCAGTGTCACGCAGGATGTCCCTTCCAAAAAACCCTCCCCAAACAGCACATGACGCAAAGAAAAAAAGAGGCGCAATGAGGTAGCTGTGTGAGTAAGATTAGCGACCCTAGTGGCCGACACAAACACCGGGCCCATCTAGGAGTGGCACTGCAGTGTCACGCAGGATGGCCCTTCCAAAAAACCCTCCCCAAACAGCACATGACGCAAAGAAAAAAAGAGGCGCAATGAGGTAGCTGTGTGAGTAAGATTAGCGACCCTAGTGGCCGACACAAACACCGGGCCCATCTAGGAGTGGCACTGCAGTGTCACGCAGGATGGCCCTTCCAAAAAACCCTCCCCAAACAGCACATGACGCAAAGAAAAAAAGAGGCGCAATGAGGTAGCTGACTGTGTGAGTAAGATTAGCGACCCTAGTGGCCGACACAAACACCGGGCCCATCTAGGAGTGGCACTGCAGTGTCACGCAGGATGTCCCTTCCAAAAAACCCTCCCCAAACAGCACATGACGCAAAGAAAAAAAGAGGCGCAATGAGGTAGCTGTGTGAGTAAGATTAGCGACCCTAGTGGCCGACACAAACACCGGGCCCATCTAGGAGTGGCACTGCAGTGTCACGCAGGATGTCCCTTCCAAAAAACCCTCCCCAATCAGCACATGATGCAAAGAAAAAGAAAAGAAAAAAGAGGTGCAAGATGGAATTATCCTTGGGCCCTCCCACCCACCCTTATGTTGTATAAACAAAACAGGACATGCACACTTTAACCAACCCATCATTTCAGTGACAGGGTCTGCCACACGACTGTGACTGATATGACGGGTTGGTTTGGACCCCCCCCAAAAAAGAAGCAATTAATCTCTCCTTGCACAAACTGGCTCTACAGAGGCAAGATGTCCACCTCATCTTCACCCTCCGATATATCACCGTGTACATCCCCCTCCTCACAGATTATCAATTCGTCCCCACTGGAATCCACCATCTCAGCTCCCTGTGTACTTTGTGGAGGCAATTGCTGCTGGTCAATGTCTCCGCGGAGGAATTGATTATAATTCATTTTAATGAACATCATCTTCTCCACATTTTCTGGATGTAACCTCGTACGCCGATTGCTGACAAGGTGAGCGGCGGCACTAAACACTCTTTCGGAGTACACACTTGTGGGAGGGCAACTTAGGTAGAATAAAGCCAGTTTGTGCAAGGGCCTCCAAATTGCCTCTTTTTCCTGCCAGTATAAGTACGGACTGTGTGACGTGCCTACTTGGATGCGGTCACTCATATAATCCTCCACCATTCTATCAATGTTGAGAGAATCATATGCAGTGACAGTAGACGACATGTCCGTAATCGTTGTCAGGTCCTTCAGTCCGGACCAGATGTCAGCATCAGCAGTCGCTCCAGACTGCCCTGCATCACCGCCAGCGGGTGGGCTCGGAATTCTGAGCCTTTTCCTCGCACCCCCAGTTGCGGGAGAATGTGAAGGAGGAGATGTTGACAGGTCGCGTTCCGCTTGACTTGACAATTTTGTCACCAGCAGGTCTTTCAACCCCAGCAGACCTGTGTCTGCCGGAAAGAGAGATCCAAGGTAGGCTTTAAATCTAGGATCGAGCACGGTGGCCAAAATGTAGTGCTCTGATTTCAACAGATTGACCACCCGTGAATCCTTGTTAAGCGAATTAAGGGCTGCATCCACAAGTCCCACATGCCTAGCGGAATCGCTCCGTGTTAGCTCCTTCTTCAATGCCTCCAGCTTCTTCTGCAAAAGCCTGATGAGGGGAATGACCTGACTCAGGCTGGCAGTGTCTGAACTGACTTCACGTGTGGCAAGTTCAAAGGGCATCAGAACCTTGCACAACGTTGAAATCATTCTCCACTGCACTTGAGACAGGTGCATTCCATCTCCTATATCGTGCTCAATTGTATAGGCTTGAATGGCCTTTTGCTGCTCCTCCAACCTCTGAAGCATATAGAGGGTTGAATTCCACCTCGTTACCACTTCTTGCTTCAGATGATGGCAGGGCAGGTTCAGTAGTTTTTGGTGGTGCTCCAGTCTTCTGTACGTGGTGCCTGTACGCCGAAAGTGTCCCGCAATTTTTCTGGCCACCGACAGCATCTCTTGCACGCCCCTGTCGTTTTTTAAAAAATTCTGCACCACCAAATTCAAGGTATGTGCAAAACATGGGACGTGCTGGAATTTGCCCATATTTAATGCACACACAATATTGCTGGCGTTGTCCGATGCCACAAATCCACAGGAGAGTCCAATTGGGGTAAGCCATTCCGCGATGATCTTCCTCAGTTGCCGTAAGAGGTTTTCAGCTGTGTGCGTATTCTGGAAAGCGGTGATACAAAGCGTAGCCTGCCTAGGAAAGAGTTGGCGTTTGCGAGATGCTGCTACTGGTGCCGCCGCTGCTGTTCTTGCGGCGGGAGTCCATACATCTACCCAGTGGGCTGTCACAGTCATATAGTCCTGACCCTGCCCTGCTCCACTTGTCCACATGTCCGTGGTTAAGTGGACATTGGGTACAACTGCATTTTTTAGGACACTGGTGAGTCTTTTTCTGACGTCCGTGTACATTCTCGGTATCGCCTGCCTAGAGAAGTGGAACCTAGATGGTATTTGGTAACGGGGGCACACTGCCTCAATAAATTGTCTAGTTCCCTGTGAACTAACGGCGGATACCGGACGCACGTCTAACACCAACATAGTTGTCAAGGACTCAGTTATCCGCTTTGCAGTAGGATGACTGCTGTGATATTTCATCTTCCTCGCAAAGGACTGTTGAACAGTCAATTGCTTACTGGAAGTAGTACAAGTGGGCTTACGACTTCCCCTCTGGGATGACCATCGACTCCCAGCGGCAACAACAGCAGCGCCAGCAGCAGTAGGCGTTACACGCAAGGATGCATCGGAGGAATCCCAGGCAGGAGAGGACTCGTCAGACTTGCCAGTGACATGGCCTGCAGGACTATTGGCATTCCTGGGGAAGGAGGAAATTGACACTGAGGGAGTTGGTGGGGTGGTTTGCGTGAGCTTGGTTACAAGAGGAAGGGATTTACTGGTCAGTGGACTGCTTCCGCTGTCACCCAAAGTTTTTGAACTTGTCACTGACTTATTATGAATGCGCTGCAGGTGACGTATAAGGGAGGATGTTCCGAGGTGGTTAACGTCCTTACCCCTACTTATTACAGCTTGACAAAGGGAACACACGGCTTGACACCTGTTGTCCGCATTTCTGGTGAAATACCTCCACACCGAAGAGCTGATTTTTTTGGTATTTTCACCTGGCATGTCAACGGCCATATTCCTCCCACGGACAACAGGTGTCTCCCCGGGTGCCTGACTTAAACAAACCACCTCACCATCAGAATCCTTCTGGTCAATTTCCTCCCCAGCGCCAGCAACACCCATATCCTCCTCATCCTGGTGTACTTCAACACTGACATCTTCAATCTGACTATCAGGAACTGGACTGCGGGTGCTCCTTCCAGCACTTGCAGGGGGCATGCAAATAGTGGAAGGCGCATGCTCTTCACGTCCAGTGTTGGGAAGGTCAGGCATCGCAACCGACACAATTGGACTCTCCTTGTGGATTTGGGATTTCAAAGAACGCACAGTTCTTTGCGGTGCTTTTGCCAGCTTGAGTCTTTTCAGTTTTCTAGCGAGAGGCTGAGTGCTTCCATCCTCATGTGAAGCTGAACCACTAGCCATGAACATAGGCCAGGGCCTCAGCCGTTCCTTGCCACTCCGTGTGGTAAATGGCATATTGGCAAGTTTACGCTTCTCCTCCGACAATTTTATTTTAGGTTTTGGAGTCCTTTTTTTTCTGATATTTGGTGTTTTGGATTTGACATGCTCTGTACTATGACATTGGGCATCGGCCTTGGCAGACGACGTTGCTGGCATTTCATCGTCTCGGCCATGACTAGTGGCAGCAGCTTCAGCACGAGGTGGAAGTGGATCTTGATCTTTCCCTAATTTTGGAACCTCAACTTTTTTGTTCTCCATATTTTATAGGCAGAACTAAAAGGCACCTCAGGTAAACAATGGAGATGGATGGATTGGATACTAGTATACAATTATGGACGGACTGCCACGGTTAGGTGGTATAAAAAAAACACGGTTAGGTGGTATATATTGTAATACAATTATGGATGGACGGACTGCCTGCCGAGTGCCGACACAGAGGTAGCCACAGCCGTGAACTACCGCACTGTACACTGGTTGATAAAGAGATAGTAGTATACTCGTAACAACTAGTATGACTGACTATGACGGTATAAAGAATGAAAAAAAAACCACGGTTAGGTGGTATATATTGTAATACAATTATGGATGGACGGACTGCCTGCCGAGTTCCGACACAGAGGTAGCCACAGCCGTGAACTACCGCACTGTACACTGGTTGATAAAGAGATAGTAGTATACTCGTAACAACTAGTATGACTGACTATGACGGTATAAAGAATGAAAAAAAAACCACGGTTAGGTGGTATATATTATAATACAATTATGGATGGACGGACTGCCTGCCGACTGCCGACACAGAGGTAGCCACAGCCGTGAACTACCGCACTGTACACTGGTTGATAAAGAGATAGTAGTATACTCGTAACAACTAGTATGACACTATGACGGTATAAAGAATGAAAAAAAAACCACGGTTAGGTGGTATATATTATAATAATACAATTATGGATGGACGGACTGCCTGCCGAGTTCCGACACAGAGGTAGCCACAGCCGTGAACTACCGCACTGTACACTGGTTGATAAAGAGATAGTAGTATACTCGTAACAACTAGTATGACTGACTATGACGGTATAAAGAATGAAAAAAAAACCACGGTTAGGTGGTATATATTGTAATACAATTATGGATGGACGGACTGCCTGCCGAGTTCCGACACAGAGGTAGCCACAGCCGTGAACTACCGCACTGTACACTGGTTGATAAAGAGATAGTAGTATACTCGTAACAACTAGTATGACTGACTATGACGGTATAAAGAATGAAAAAAAAACCACGGTTAGGTGGTATATATTGTAATACAATTATGGATGGACGGACTGCCTGCCGAGTTCCGACACAGAGGTAGCCACAGCCGTGAACTACCGCACTGTACACTGGTTGATAAAGAGATAGTAGTATACTCGTAACAACTAGTATGACTGACTATGACGGTATAAAGAATGAAAAAAAAACCACGGTTAGGTGGTATATATTGTAATACAATTATGGATGGACGGACTGCCTGCCGAGTTCCGACACAGAGGTAGCCACAGCCGTGAACTACCGCACTGTACACTGGTTGATAAAGAGATAGTAGTATACTCGTAACAACTAGTATGACTGACTATGACGGTATAAAGAATGAAAAAAAAACCACGGTTAGGTGGTATATATTGTAATACAATTATGGATGGACGGACTGCCTGCCGAGTTCCGACACAGAGGTAGCCACAGCCGTGAACTACCGCACTGTACACTGGTTGATAAAGAGATAGTAGTATACTCGTAACAACTAGTATGACTGACTATGACGGTATAAAGAATGAAAAAAAAACCACGGTTAGGTGGTATATATTATAATACAATTATGGATGGACGGACTGCCTGCCGACTGCCGACACAGAGGTAGCCACAGCCGTGAACTACCGCACTGTACACTGGTTGATAAAGAGATAGTAGTATACTCGTAACAACTAGTATGACACTATGACGGTATAAAGAATGAAAAAAAACCCACGGTTAGGTGGTATATATTATAATACAATTATGGATGGACGGACTGCCTGCCGACTGCCGACACAGAGGTAGCCACAGCCGTGAACTACCGCACTGTACACTGGTTGATAAAGAGATAGTAGTATACTCGTAACAACTAGTATGACACTATGACGGTATAAAGAATGAAAAAAAAACCACGGTTAGGTGGTATATATTATAATACAATTATGGATGGACGGACTGCCTGCCGAGTGCCGACACAGAGGTAGCCACAGCCGTGAACTACCGCACTGTACACTGGTTGATAAAGAGATAGTAGTATACTCGTAACAACTAGTATGACTGACTATGACGGTATAAAGAATGAAAAAAAAACCACGGTTAGGTGGTATATATTATAATACAATTATGGATGGACGGACTGCCTGCCGACTGCCGACACAGAGGTAGCCACAGCCGTGAACTACCGCACTGTACACTGGTTGATAAAGAGATAGTAGTATACTCGTAACAACTAGTATGACACTATGACGGTATAAAGAATGAAAAAAAAACCACGGTTAGGTGGTATATATTATAATACAATTATGGATGGACGGACTGCCTGCCGACTGCCGACACAGAGGTAGCCACAGCCGTGAACTACCGCACTGTACACTGGTTGATAAAGAGATAGTAGTATACTCGTAACAACTAGTATGACACTATGACGGTATAAAGAATGAAAAAAAAACCACGGTTAGGTGGTATATATTATAATAATACAATTATGGATGGACGGACTGCCTGCCGACTGCCGACACAGAGGTAGCCACAGCCGTGAACTACCGCACTGTACACTGGTTGATAAAGAGATAGTAGTATACTCGTAACAACTAGTATGACTATGACGACGGTATAAAGAAAGAAAAAAAAATACCACGGTTAGGTGGTATATAATTATACAATTATGGATGGACGGACTGCCTGCCGAGTGCCGACTGCCGACACAGAGGTAGCCACAGCCGTGAACTACCGCACTGTACTGTGTCTGCTGCTAATATAGACTGGTTGATAAAGAGATAGTATACAACAATATACTACTATACTGGTGGTCAGGCACTGGTCACCACTAGTCACACTGGCAGTGGCACTCCTGCAGCAAAAGTGTGCACTGTTTAATTTTAAATTAATATAATATTATGTACTCCTGGCTCCTGCTATAACAACCTGCAGTGCTCCCCAGTCTCCCCCACAATTATTATAAGCTTTTATACATTGATGTGCAGCACACTGGGCTGAGCTGAGTGCACACAGACTGAGTCACACTGTGTGACTGCTGTGTATCGTTTTTTTCAGGCAGAGAACGGATATAGCAGAGAACGGATATATTAAATAAAAGTTAACTTAACAACAACTGCACTGGTCACTGTGGTAAACTCTGTCTGCACAATCTCTCTCTCTCTCTCTCTCTTCTAATCTATTCTAATGGAGAGGACGCCAGCCACGTCCTCTCCCTATCAATCTCAATGCACGTGTGAAAATGGCGGCGACGCGCGGCTCCTTATATAGAATCCGAGTCTCGCGAGAATCCGACAGCGTCATGATGACGTTCGGGCGCGCTCGGGTTAACCGAGCAAGGCGGGAAGATCCGAGTCGCTCGGACCCGTGAAAAAAAAAGTGAAGTTCGTGCGGGTTCGGATTCAAAGAAACCGAACCCGCTCATCTCTAATATATACACACACACACACACACACACACACACACACACATACAGGTTGAGTATCCCTTATCCAAAATGCTTGGGACCAGAGGTATTTTGGATATCGGATTATTCCATATTTTGGAATAATTGCATACCATAATGAGATATCATGTTGATGGGACCCAAATCTAAGCACAGAATGCATTTATGTTTCATATACACCTTATACACACAGCCTGAAGTTAATTTTAGCCAATATTTTTAATAACTTTGTGCATTAAACAAAGTGTGTGTACATTCACACAAATCATTTATGTTTCATATACACCTTAGACACACAGCCAGAAGGTAATTTAATACAATATTTTTATAACTTTGTGTATTAAACAAAGTTTGTGTACATTGAGCCATCAAAAAACAAATATTTTCGGAATATTTGGATATGGGATACTCAACCTGTATATATATATATATATATAGATAGATATATATATAGATATATATATACACACACATACACACACATAACCCCTGCACGCCTTTGGGGTGCAATATTTGTATTATATGGAGTATTACCTGCGTTGCTAGTTTTGGTAGTGATTAAATATTGTACGATGATAGGGTGTCAGATGTTGAAGGGGGCATAGCCCCTTGCGACGCGTGAACAGCAACTGCAGGGCAGGATGTACAGAATGTAGTGGTTGCGAGGAGTCTGGTTACGGCTTCTGTCCTCCTGGTGCAGGATTGTCAGGGAGATATCCAGGAGCAGGTGGTAGTGACCCTGCATGGGAGTAGCAGACCATAGACAGGGAGGGTATGAATAGAGTTTGGATGGGTTCTCATCAGTGAGGGTCACACAGACACACAGCGAGCCGGGCACGGTGTGAGGCGAAGAAAGGGCGCTGTGTGGTGCTGGTGTGTGTGCCAGTGGCAGATTAAGGTCATCATAGGCCTGGAGCTGAAATTTCTGCTGGGCCTATTAAGGGCCACTGTGAGGGGTGTACCAGCATGGCGGGTGGGTGGATACGGATATGGGGATGTGATCAGTGCTGTATAAATATTTTGTACATGATTGTGTAGGGCGGTAGGGAGTGGATACAGAGACGCGGGGTGGTAGGGAGGGGATACAGAGACGCGGGGCGGCAGGGAGGGGATACAGAGAAGCAGGGCGGTAGGGAGGGGATACAGAGAAGCAAGGTGGTGAGGAGGGGATACAAAGATGTGGGGCAGTAGGGCGGGGACACAGGCACGCAGGCCGGTAGGGAGGGGGGACACAGACGCAGGTCAGTATGGAGGGGAGTCCCCAGTGAGGGAGCTGATGGAGAAAGAAGGGGGATGTAGTGGAGGGGATACAGAGACGCAGGGCGGGGATACAGTGATGGAGGGCAGGGATACAAAGACGCAGGGCGGTAGGGAGGGAATACAGCATGGTGGGGCAGTAGGAAGGGGATACAGAGAGGCAGGGCGGTAGGGAGGAGACACACAGACGCAGGGTGGTAGGGAGGGGAGTCCCCAGTGAGGAAGCTGATGGAGAAAGGAGGGGATGTAGTGGAGGGAATAGAGAGACGTGGGGCGGTAGGGAGGGGATACAGAGACGCAGGGCGGTAGGGAGGGGATACAGAGACGCGGGGCGGTAGGGAGGGGATACAGAGAGGCGGGGCAGTAGGGAGGGGATACAGAGAGACGGGGCAGTAGGGAGGGGATACAGAGAGGCGCAGGGCGGTAGGGAGGGGATACAGAGATGCTGGGCGGTAGGGAGGGGCTACAGAGATGCAGGGCGGTAGGGAGGGGAGTCCCAAGTGAGGAAGCTGATGGAGAAAGGAGGGGAAGTAGTGGAGGGAATAGAGAGATGCGGGGCGGCAGGGAGGAGATACAGAGACGCGGGGCGGCAGGGAGGAGATACAGAGACGCGGGGCGACTGGGAAGCGATACAGAGACGCGGGGTGGCATGGAGGAGATACAGAGACGCGGGGCGGCAGGGAGGAGATACAGAGACGCGGGGCGGCAGGGAGGGAGGGGATATAGAGATGCGGGGCAGCAGAGAGGGGATATAGATAGAGACGCGGGGCAGCAGGGAGGGGATACAGAGATGCGGCCGGTAGGGAGGGGATACAGAGATGCTGGGCGGTAGGGAGGGGATACAGAGATGCAGGACGGCAGGGAGGGGATACAGATACGCGGGGCGGTAAGGAGGGAATACAGAGACGCGGGGAGGTAGGGAGGGAGTGGATATAGAGACGCGGGGTGGTAGGGAGGGAGGGGATATAGAGACGCGGGGTGGTAGGGAGGGGATACAGAGACGCGGGGCAGTAGGGAGGGAGGGGATATAGAGACGCGGGGCGGTAGGGAGGGGATACAGAGACGCGGGGCGGCAGGGAGGGGATACAGAGATGCGGGGCGGCAGGGAGGGAATACAGAGATGCAGGACGGCAGGGAGGGGATACAGAGACGCGAAGCGGTAGGGAGGGGATACAGAGACGCGGGGCGGCAGGGAGGGGATACAGAGATGCGGGGCGGCAGGGAGGGAATATAGAGATGCAGGACGGCAGGGAGGAGATACAGATACGCGGGGCGGTAAGGAGGGGATACAGAAACGCGGGGAGGTAGGGAGGGAGTGGATATAGAGACGCGGGGCGGTAGGGAGGGGATACAGAGATGCGGGGCGGTAGGGAGGGAGAGGATATAGAGATGCGGGGTGGTAGGGAGGGGATACAGAGACGCGTGGCAGTAGGGAGGGAGGGGATATAGAGACGAGGGGCGGTAGGGAGGGGATACAGAGACGCGGGGCGGTAGGGAGGGAATACAGAGACGCGGGGTGGCAGGGAGGGAATACATAGATGCAGGACGGCAGGGAGGAGATACAGATACGCGGGGCGGTAAGGAGGGGATACAGAGACGCGGGAAGGTAGGGACGGAGTGGATAGAGAGACGCGGGGTGGTAGGGAGGGGATACAGAGATGCGGGGCGGTAGGGAGGGAGAGGATATAGAGACGCGGGGTGGTAGGGAGGGGATACAGAGACGCGGGGCAGTAGGGAGGGAGGGGATATAGAGACGCGGGGCGGCAGGGAGGGAATACAGAGACGCGGGGCGGCAGGGAGGGGATACAGAGACGCGGGGCGGCAGGGAGGGTCCCCAGTGAGGAAGCTGATGGAGGAGTGAAAGTAGTGGAGGGGTGGACATTGGAAGCGGAGACCTAGGTATAGAGAAGAGGAAGAGTGAGTCTGCTCCTGATCCCAGGGAAAGTATGGGGGGGCCTGGTGGATGTGGGCCGTGGTGGAAGTGGTGACAGCATGACCCCACACACCTAACCGGGGTGGCAGAGCTCTCTCTTGGCCCCCACTCTCAGCGTAGCTCTCTCACCTGTGAGATTAGTGCTTAGGTCCAGGTGTCACCGTCCACAGTAGGACGCACGCTGTCCATGTCCCCATCTCAGGGCTTTCGGGCGGCAGGGCAGGCCCTGTGGCGTACAGTCAGGGCATTGGCTCTGGCGATGGTGGGAGGCAGCGTCACGTGTGCGGAGGAGGCGCTGGGTCTCTGTACGCGGCGCAGGGAGGGCTATGAAGCCTTCGCCTGCACCACACGTCCCTCATGAATGTGTATGGAGGTGGCGGCGGCAGCAGTAGTTGTTGTTGTTCCACCTGTGCCACGGCCAGGTAGTCAGAGTTGCAGATAGCGGAGGGGGGAGATGGACAGGCTGCGGGAGGAAGGACGCTGCACAGACACTTGCTGCAGATGTGGTGGGCTCTGTGACTCCACCCAGCGTTAGAACGCCAGGCACAGAGTCACAGGGCTATTATATATATATATATATATATATATAAAAGATAATAGTGTTTGTCTTTCTGCTAGTGCAGTGCACTTGACATCATGATGTCACACCACCAGATCTAAGAGGAGCACCAGTTAGAGGGAGGTAAGCATGGGCTGCAGATGGAGAGACATGGAGTGGTGGGACAGACTTGGCTTGGTTGGGGAAGGGGGGGGGGGGTGTTGAGATGAGATGCATTGACACAGGGGTGATGTTGCTGAATACACTGGGCTGGGGAGACACATCAGGAGAGATATGGGTCAATGACACTGACACTAAAGGGGATGATGCTGAGAGACAGTGGAGGTTCTTGAGACTGAGAGACAAGGGGGAGGTGAGGCTGAGAGACACTGTGGGGGGAGGCTAAGGTTAACAGATACAGAGGAGACGAGGCTTAGAGACACAGGGTAGTGAGCTTCTGGCTGGAGATGTAGAGAAAGGGGTGAAGTCGGAGGGATGTTGTTGGAGAGACGGTCCAGGAATGCTGCTGAAGTGGCACAGCAGGGATGGAGTTGGGCAGACATAGGAGAAGATGAGGCTGGGGAGACACAGGAGAGGATGAGGTAGGAGAGACACTGGGGATAAAGCTGATAGACACAGGCAGGGATGAGACAATGTCCAACCATAGTGTGCTGTGCCCCAAGATTTCTGTTGCCATCTCTGTCCTTCCAGCAGTCCCTCTGTCTTGATTTGTAGACCCAGAAATGGACCTGGCTCAGAATAACATGAATGGGTTTCGGTGCTTGGTGTAGGAGTATATGACTCTGGTTTTGCAGATTATAGGAGGAGGGGCCTCTTTGTATCACAAATTGCTTTGTAAAGATTTGTCTCAAAACTTCAAACTGTAAACAGAAAAGTAAAAAGTACATTTCTTTTCACATAACCATTTGCAGAAGATTTATGTATATTTTCTTGTATTGTTCCTCCTGGCTTAGGGTGGGATTTACTAAATGACATTGCGGCCCATCGCCTCTAATCGTCATGATGCTAATCACATTTGTACTTACGATAAGAGCTGTCCTTCGTGATCTGCTGCGGCTCCCTGACCTCCGGGTTTTGGCCCCCGGTAGTCATTCTGCACATGCACAGAGTGACAGGGGCAGCCGTAGGGCATGCTGGGAGAGATCCAATCAGATCCCTCACACCATCGCTGCGGAGTGAAACCCATATGAGGTTTATCGCATTTTCCATTTAGTACCCCCCGCAGTTAGTGACACCCAGTTTTCCATCTTCTACGGGAGGAAAAACCAACAAAGCCAGATTATGTTACATAATATTTTATATTTTTAAACTGCTCAGCCACAATTAGAGTAAAAGATGTGCAACACAATACTCACCCTATGAGATAGCCTATGGTCGTACCATGACCATGTGGTGTGTGTTTTCTTTATACAGTAATCACACAGACTAAAATTGGATGCGAGCATTATTGATTCTAATAGTGAAAAACGTGGGCTGTTCATGCCTGTGTGGCAGAAAAATGGACCATGGACCACAATCATGCACACGTTACTCTGATCTACTGAAATGCTGTATACATAATGGGGGTAATTCCAAGTTGATCGCAGCAGGAATTTTTTTAGCAATTGGGCAAAACCATGGGGGTCATTCCGAGTTGTTCGCTCGTTATATTTTTCTCGCAACGGAGCGATTAGTCGCTAATGCGCAAGCGCAATGTCCGCAGTGCGACTGCGTCAAGTAAATTTGCTATGCAGTTAGGTATTTTACTCACGGCATTACGAGGTTTTTTCTTCGTTCTGGTGATCGTAATGTGATTGACAGGAAGTGGGTGTTTCTGGGCGGAAACTGGCCGTTTTATGGGTGTGTGCGAAAAAACGCTACCATTTCTGGGAAAAACGCGGGAGTGGCTGGAGAAACGGAGGAGTGTCTGGCCGAACGCTGGGAGTGTTTGTGACGTCAAACCAGGAACGAAACTGACTGAACTGATCGCAGTTGCCGAGTAAGTGTGGAGCTACTCAGAAACTGCTAAGAAGTGTCTATTCGCAATTTTGCTAATCTTTCGTTCGCAATTTTGATAAGCTAAGATTCACTCCCAGTAGGCGGTGGCTTAGCGTTTGCAAAGCTGCTAAAAGCAGCTTGCGAGCGAACAACTCGGAATGAGGGCCCATGTGCACTGCAGGGGAGGCAGATATAACATGTGCAGAGAGAGTTAGATTTGGGTGTGGTGTGTTCCAGTGGCATGCGGTGAGGTCATTGGCTGGTGAGGCACTGCAGCCATAATGATCCGCAAAGTCCGGCGATGGACCTTACCGCCACTTGTGATGTCATGGAAGTAGGCTGACAGTGCCTGTCTACTTCTATTTTTCTATTTAAACATTTATATATTTTTTTAAAATATGTGTTTTAGGTAGCCCTTGAGTTGAAATAGTTGGGGGATTTGGGATCAGAGTTAGGTACCCCTTTTTACACATTACAGGAGACAGTCCCTCTTTTTACACATTACTGCAGACAGCGTCCCCTTTTTACACATTACGGCAGACAGCGTCCCCCTTTTTACACATTACGGCAGACAGCATCCCCTTTTTACACATTACGGCAGACAGACCCCTTTTTTTAGACATTACGGCATGCAGCGTCTCCCTCTTTTACTCATTACGGCAGACAGTCCCCCTTTTTTACACATTACGGCAGACAGTCCCCCTTTTTTACACATTACGGCAGACAGCGTCCCTTTTTTGCACATTACGGCAGACAGCGTCCCCCTCTTTACACATTACGGCAGACAGTCCCCCTTTTTAGACATTAAGGCAGACAGCGTCCCCCTCTTTTACTCATTACGGCAGACAGTCCCCCTTTTTTTTACACATTACGGCAGACAGTGTGCCCTATTTTACAAATTACGGCAGACAGCATCCCCTTTTTTACACATTACGGCAGACAGTGTGCCCTATTTTACACATTACGGCAGACAGCATCCCCTTTTTTACACATTACGTCAGACAGCGTCCCCCTTTTTACACATTACAGCAGACAGTCCCCCTTTTTTACACATTACGGCAGACAGTCCCCCTTTTTTAGACATTACGGCAGACAGCGTCCCCTTTTTTACACATTACGGCAGACAGTCCCCCTTTTTTACACATTACGGCAGACAGTCCCCCTTTTTTACACATTACGCAGTCAGTCCCCCTTTTTAACACATTACGGCAGACAGCGTCCCCCTCTTTTTTTCATTACAGCAGCTTTTTTTATTTTTTAGTGTGTGTGTGTGTGTGTGTGTGTGTGTGTGTGTGTGTGTGTGTGTGTGTGTGTGTGTGTGTGTGTGTTTTACTCGCCTTGGGGGGCAACGATCCAGACACTCCTCGGCTGCGCGACGATGGTATCAGGGGCTGAGTAGGGGCGGCGGGACTCGGGGACGACGGCGGCGGCGGGACAAGGGGAAGGCGCACCTCACACTCCTTCCACTGGCAGGACAGAGGCTTAGGCTCCGGGACAGATCCCCTCCCGCTCTGCCGACTCCGGCCTGACAGGGCCAGCCGCCAGCCGCCTGCTCCACCGCTGCTGCTCACTCTTAGCTACAGGGGCGTGCTATGGGTTGAAACAAAGCACGCCCCTGCCACTCCCCTGTCAAAGCGGCACTTCCACAAAGTGCCGCTTCAGATGCATTTTTTCATGGGCTTTTACTACCCGCTTCCTGCTCGTTGCGATGACAGCAGGAGGCACCGACAGCGGTGCCTCCTAAACTCACTTAAAATTATTATTTTAAACTAAAAGAATCATTCAAATAATATAAAGCCTAATGCATATACTTATGACACATAATATGTGTCATAAGTATTTTCTTTATATTATTTTAATGTTTATGACAGGGGAGGCACTGCCTCCCCTGCCTCCCCTGATTGCACGTCCTTGGTGTGTTCAATCTGCAATCTAATTTGCAGTGTAAAAATAAAGCAGCCAGTATTTACCCTGCACAGAAATAAAATAACCCACCCAAATCTAACTCTTTCTGCAAATGTTATATCTGCCCCCCCTGCAGTGCACATGGTTTTGCCCGATTGCTAAAAAAAATTCCTGCTGCGATCAACTTGGAATTACCCCAATGTTATTCTTAACGGCTGTACCATCTCCATCATGCTCACTGTTAACTCCTCCCTGCCAATGGTTCTCACTGCTTCCATTGGCAGAATGGACAATATATAGATGAAGAACATGCATGTTGGAACTCACTATACTGGAGGATGGCCTTGCAACATTCTAAAAAGAAACAAGTGGAGAAGTTGCCCATAGCAACAAATTAGCATCTAACCATGGTTTTATAGAATAGTATAGAGATAGAAAGATTGGCTGCTGAGGACACTTCGGTTTTCCTCTATAGAAGGTTTGATACATCTCCTCTTTGTGAGGCACAACCAGCAGCGGATTGGTACGCCGGGATGCCGAGATGGTTTGCCGGTGGGCTGGAGTGTCCGTCCACTCCGTGGTGGCCGTGCTTCCCCCCTTCCCCCCACAACTCCAGGCCGTTTCATCTTTTCCAAGTACAGCTGAAGCCACAGCGCAAGCTGGACTCACTAGAGCCACAGCTATGAAGCTGCTGGATGCCGCCCTCTATGCAAATAATCCAGCCACAGCCAGCGCAGTGAGAGGCCACCGGCTTGGATGTGTGTGATGCCTGGCCTCTCACTGCGCTGGCTACGGCTGGGTTATTTACATAGTGGGCGGCACCCAGCAGCTTCATAGCCGTGCCTCCAGCGAGTCCAGTCTGTGGCTGCGCTCTGGCAGCAGCTGTACTTAGAAAAGATTAAACGCCCTTACGTTGTGGGGGAAGGTGGAGGGGGGGCACCTAGCTGCAGAGCCCACATAGCTCCCTCCAACACACACACACACACACACACACTGACAAACCATCCCCTATACACACACAGCCCCACACACACTGACAAACACTGCCCCTGTACCAGCACCACACATACACTCCCCTGCACACAGCCCCTCACCAGCACCTGAAACACTACCCCCTGTACCCAGCACCATACAAACTGTCCCCTGTACCCAGTACCACACATACAGCCTCCTGCACCCAGCACCACACACACAGAGGAGGAGGCTACCTGGGTCAACTATCACGCTATTTTTTGACTGCCGTATTACATCCGGACCAAACACTGGACTTTACCATCTGCAGTTCAATTGAGACAACTATTTCCCGATTAAGGAGCACCATCTACCCTATCTTCACAAAGAGGACACCGTGTGAAATGAGGACCCCGAATTTGGCTGATTTCAAGCAAAAACATCAGTGACGTTCTTAAAGGGACTACACCTCTAGCGGTTCCGGGTAAAGTGCTTTGGTGTGACTGCGCCGTTAGTCTGTCTCCATCTGCTAAATTCCAGGTTTTTAAATCAGGAACGGATGTTAATGTGCCAGGCAGTCATTATTCTCATCAGACCCATATGAATTGTTTTTAATTGTTTCATGGATGTGTATCCATTTTTACATAAAGGCCGTTATTATCATTATTATTTTTATTAAATTGTATAGTCAACTTATCACTCAATCCTTCTCATTATTAATTGTTTATAACACTTCATTAGCGCTGCTATCATTTTTCTGTATTTTTCTGATTGTGTGGTTGGGGTGTAACTACCCCCAAATATTATAGCAGCAGCATTAGAAACACAGCACCTGGAAGCGCCCGATCTTCCATTTATTTGGTAAAATTTCTTCTTGCTTTTCCACACACACAGCCCCCTGCACACAGCACCACACACGCAGCCCCCTGCCCCCTGCACCCAGCCCCTCACACACTGCCACAGGGCTGGCAGCCAGTGTCAGTGAGCCCAGCGGCGGTGTCAGGAGAAGAGCCCGGAGGCAGCCAGCGTCAGTGGAGCCCAGTTGCGGTATCAGGAGAAGAGGAGCTCGGCTGCAGAGGAGCCCGGCGGTGGTGACATAAGAAGAGGAGCCCAGCGGCAGCCAGCAGTGACAGCAGAAGAGGAGCCCGGCGGCGGCGAACAGTGCTACTGGGGACATATCTGTGTCTGGCACTATACTGGGGCATAGGTGTACCTGGCACTATACTGGGCATAGGTGTACCTGGCACTATACTGGGGCATAGGTGTACCTGGCACTATACTGGGGCATAGGTGTACCTGGCACTATTGGGGCATAGGTGTACCTGGCACTATACTGGGGGCATAGGTATACTGGGGACATTATGTGGGCATTAGGCCTGATTCAGACGTGATTGCTGCTGTGCATTTTCACACAGTGGGCGATTATCGATAGACTGCTTATGCACCACAATGCGAACGCGCTTCACCAAACAACAACAACAAGAAACATCGCTGAACAGCAACAGGCTGGTGCAAAAATTTCGATCGCACAGCCATTCGCATGCTGATTGACACCACACACACAGTCCCCTGCACCTAGCCCCTCACTAGCACCACATACACTGCCCCCGAACCCAGCACCACACACACTGCACATTGGAGGCCATACTCAGATGGATGATCTGCACCTAGAATAGGGCTGGTGAAAGTGTTAGTGGTGTGTCCGATGGTGGTGTCTAATGATGCACAAAGCATGATTGCAGCATCGTTAGACACTGACAGTGGGTGTCTCAGTCCTTATCATTCATACGCATGGATGTACACTACGGAGTTACATTAGCAGAAAGTAGCAGACCCAATTTCTGTAAAAGACGCAAGGAAGGCTGCAACTGCATCCAATAGAATCAGGCCCTATGAGGAGCGAGTTTCCTTCCCCACGTGACAGACTCCACTCCCTCAACATACTCCGCCTCCAATAGGGCTGCATCCAGAAATTTCCCGGGCTGGTTTTCTATCCCAATCCGCCACAGATAAAGTCACATGATTATGAAAAATATTGTAACATATTGAAAAAAAATTAACATTCACTGTAGTGGGTACAAATGTGCATCCTACAGGAGCTCACAGGAACTGATATCACAGACACTGGGGGAAAGGTGTCAGGGTTTATTATGTCAACTTTCATTACTGTAATATGGGTTATACAGAGTAAATGTGTTTGATATTGCTTCACTTTGGTCAAAAAAGAAACAAGTGGGATGGGCGCTAGAGATGAGTAATCCACTAATAGCAGCTGCTACAAGGAGAGTCACTCCTAGAACATAAACATATATAAACACAATCTAGCAGCGCTATGCAGTATTAAAAAAAATAATATATATATATATATATATATATAATAAGATTTTACTTACCGATAAATCTATTTCTCGTAGTCCGTAGTGGATGCTGGGGACTCCGTCAGGACCATGGGGATATAGCGGCTCCGCAGGAGACAGGGCACAAAAGTAAAAGCTTTAGGATCAGGTGGTGTGCACTGGCTCCTCCCCCTATGACCCTCCTCCAAGCCTCAGTTAGGATACTGTGCCCGGACGAGCGTACACAATAAGGAAGGAATTTTGAATCCCGGGTAAGACTCATACCAGCCACACCAATCACACTGTACAACCTGTGATCTGAACCCAGTTAACAGCATGATAACAGCGGAGCCTCTGAAAAGATGGCTCACAACAATAATAACCCGATTTTTGTACCAATAACTATGTACAAGTATTGCAGACAATCCGCACTTGGGATGGGCGCCCAGCATCCACTACGGACTACGAGAAATAGATTTATCGGTAAGTAAAATCTTATTTTCTCTAACGTCCTAGTGGATGCTGGGGACTCCGTCAGGACCATGGGGATTATACCAAAGCTCCCAAACGGGCGGGAGAGTGCGGATGACTCTGCAGCACCGAATGAGAGAACTCCAGGTCCTCTTTAGCCAGGGTATCAAATTTGTAGAATTTTACAAACGTGTTCACCCCCCGACCACGTAGCTGCTCGGCAGAGTTGTAATGCCGAGACCCCTCGGGCAGCCGCCCAGGATGAGCCCACCTTCCTTGTGGAATGGGCATTTACATATTTTGGCTGTGGCAGGCCTGCCACAGAATGTGCAAGCTGAATTGTACTACACATCCAACTAGCAATCGTCTGCTTAGAAGCAAAAGCACCCAGTTTGTTGGGTGCATACAGGATAACAGCAAGTCAGTTTTCCTGACTCCAGCCGTCCTGGAAACCGATATTTTCAGGGCCCTGACAACATCTAGCAAATTGGAGTCCTCCAAGTCCCTAGTAGCCGCAGGTACCACAATAAGCTGGTTCAGGTGAAACGCTGACACCACCTTAGGGAGAAACTGGGGACGAGTCCGCAGCTCTGCCCTGTCCGAATGGACAATCAGATATGGGCTTTTGTGAGACAAAGCCGCCAATTCTGACACACGCCTGGCCGAGGCCATGGCCAACATCATGGTCACTTTCCATGTGAGATATTTCAAATCCACAGATTTGAGCGGTTTAAACCAATGTGATTTGAGGAATCCCAGAACTACGTTGAGATCCCACAGTGCCACTGGAGGCACAAAAAGGGGGTTGCATATGCAGTACTCCCTTGACAAACTTCTGGACTTCAGGAACTGAAGCCAATTCTTTCTGGAAGAAAATCGACAGGGCCGAAATTTGAACCTTAATGGACCCCAATCTGAGGCCCATAGACACTCCTGTTTTCAGGAAATGCAGGAATCGACCGAGTTGAAATTTCTTCGTGGAGCCTTCCTGGCCTCACACCACGCAACATATTTTCGCCACATGTGGTGATAATGTTGTGCGGTCACGTCTTTCCTGGCTTTGACCAGGGTAGGAATGACCTCTTCCGGAATGCCTTTTTCCCTTAGGATCCGGCGTTCAACCGCCATGCCGTCAAACGCAGCCGCGGTAAGTCTTGGAACAGACATGGTACGTGCCGAAGCAAGTCCCTTCTTAGCGGCAGAGGTCATGAGTCCTCTGTGAGTATCTCTTGAAGTTCCGGGTACCAAGTCCTTCTTGGCCAATCCGGAGCCACGAGTATAGTTCTTACTCCTCTACTTCTTATAATTCTCAATACCTTGGGTATGAGAAGCAGAGGAGGAAACACATACACCGACTGGTACGCCCACGGTGTTACCAGAACGTCCACAGCTATTGCCTGAAAGTCTCTTGACCTGGCGCAATACCTGTCCAGTTTTTTGTTCAGGCGGGACGCCATCATGTACACCTTTGGTCTTTCCCAACGGTTCACAATCATGTGGAAAACTTCCCGATGAAGTCCCCACTCTCCCGGGTGGAGGTCGTGCCTGCTGAGGAAGTCTGCTTCCCAGTTGTCCACTCCCGGAATGAACACTGCTGACAGTGCTATCACATGATTTTCCGCCCAGCGAAAAATCCTTGCAGTTTTTGCCATTGCCCTCCTGCTTCTTGTGCCGCCCTGTCTGTTTACGTGGGCGACTGCCGTGATGTTGTCCCACTGGATCAATACCGGCTGACCTTGAAGCAGAGGTCTTGCTAAGCTTAGAGCATTATAAATTGCCCTTAGCTCCAGTATATTTATGTGGAGAAAAGTCTCCAGACTTGATCACACTCCCTGGAAATTTTTTCCCTGTGTGACTGCTCCCCAGCCTCTCAGGCTGGCCTCCGTGGTCACCAGCATCCAATCCTGAATGCCGAATCTGCGGCCCTCTAGAAGATGAGCACTCTGTAACCACCACAGGAGAGACACCCTTGTCCTTGGAGATAGGGTTATCCGCTGATGCATCTGAAGATGCGATCCGGACCATTTGTCCAGCAGAACCCACTGAAAAGTTCTTGCGTGGAATCTGCCGAATGGAATCGCTTCGTAATAAGCCACCATTTTTCCCAGGACTCTTGTGCAATGATGCACTGACACTTTTCCTGGTTTTAGGAGGTTCCTGACTAGCTCGGATAACTCCCTGGCTTTCTCCTCCGGGAGAAACACCTTTTTCTGGACTGTGTCCAGAATCATCCCTAGGAACAGCAGACGTGTCGTCGGAAACAACTGCGGTTTTGGAATATTTAGAATCCACCCGTGCTGTCGTAGAACTACTTGAGATAGTGCTACTCCGACCTCCAACTGTTCTCTGGACCTTGCTCTTATCAGGAGGTCGTCCATTTTCTTCGAAGAAGAATCATCATTTCGGGCATTACCTTGGTAAAGACCCGGAGTGCCGTGGACAATCCAAACGGCAGCGTCTGAAACTGATAGTGACAGTTCTGTACCACGAACCTGAGATACCCTTGGTGAGAAGGGCAAATTGGGACATGGAGGTAAGCATCCCTGATGTCCCGGGACACCATATAGTCCCCTTCTTCCTGGTTCGCTATCACTGCTCTGAGTGACTCCATCTTGATTTGAACCTTTGTAAGTGTTCAAATATTTCAGATTTAGAATAGGTCTCACCGAGCCTTCTGGTTTCAGTACCACAATATAGTGTGGAATAATACCCCTTTCCTTGTTGTAGGAGGGGTACTTTGATTATCACCTGCTGGGAATACAGCTTGTGAATTGTTTCCAATGCTGCCTCCCTGTCGGAGGGAGACGTTGGTAAAGCAGACTTCAGGAACCTGCGAGGGGAAACGTCTCGACTTTCCAATCTGTACCCCTGGGATACTACTTGTAGGATCCAGGGGTCCTGTACGGCTCCAGCGTCATGCTGAGAACTTGGCAGAAGCGGTGGAAGGCTTCTGTTCCTGGGAATGGGCTGCCTGCTGCAGTCTTCTTCCCTTTCCTCTATCCCTGGGCAGATATGCTTATGGGGACGAAAGGACTGAGGCTGAAAAGACGGTGTCTTTTTCTGCATAGATGTGACTTAGGGTAAAAACGGTGGATTTCCCAGCAGTTGCCGTGGCCACCAGGTCCGATGGACCGACCCCAAATAACTCCTCCCCTTTATACGGCAATACATCTTTGTGCCGTTTGGAATCTGCATCACCTGACCACTGTCGTGTCCATAAACATCTTTTGGCAGATATGGACATCGCACTTACTCTTGATGCCAGAGTGCAAATATCCCTCTGTGCATCTCGCATATATAGAAATGCATTCTTTAAATGCTCTATAGTAAATAAAATACTGTCCCTGTCAAGGGTATCAATATTTTCAGTCAGGGAATCCGACCAAGCCACCCCCGCGCTGCACATCCAGGCTGAGGCGATCGCTGGTCGCAGTATAACACCAGTATGTGTGTATATACTTTTTAGGATATTTTCCAGCCTCCTATCAGCTGGCTCCTTGAGGGCGGCCGTATCTGGAGACGGTACCGCCACTTGTTTTGATAAGCGTGTGAGCGCCTTAGCCACCCTAAGGGGTGTTTCCCAACGCGCCCTAACTTCTGACGGGAAAGGGTATACCGCCAATAATTTTCTATCGGGGGAACCCCGCGCCTCATCACACACTTCATTTAATTTATCTGATTCAGGAAAAACTATAGGTAGTTTTTCCACACCCCACATAATACCCTTTTTTGTGGTACTTGTAGTATCAGAAATATGACCTCCTTCATTGCCCTTAACAAGTAACGTGTGGCCCTAAAGGAAAATACGTTTGTTTCTTCACCGTCGACACTGGAGTCAGTGTCCGTGTCTGTGTCTGTGTCGACCGACTGAGGTAAAATGGGCATTATAACGTCCCTGACGGTGTTTTAGACGCCTGGACAGATACTAATATGTTTGCCGGCCGTCTCATGTCGTCAACCGACTTGCAGCGTGTTGACATTATCACGTAATTCCTTATAAAAGCCATCTATTCCGGTGTCGACTCCCTAGAGAGTGACATCACCATTACAGGCAATTTGCTCCGCCTCCCAACATCGTCCTCATACATGTCGACACACAGCACACAGACAGGGAATGCTCTGATAGAGGACAGGACCCACTAGCCCTTTGGGGAGACAGAGGGAGAGTTTGCCAGCACACACCAAAAACGCTATAATTATACAGGGACAACCTTTATATAAGTGCTTTTCCCTTATAGCATTTTAATATATGTAGTCATATCGCCAAATCAGTGCCCCCCCTCTCTGTTTTAACCCTGTTTCTGTAGTGCAGTGCAGGGGAGAGCCTGGGAGCCTTCCCACCAGCATTTCTGTGAGGGAAAATGGCGCTGTGTGCTGAGGAGAATAGGCCCCGCCCCCTTTTCGGCGGGCTTCTTCTCCCGTTTTTCTGAGACCTGGCAGGGGTTAAATACATCCATATAGCCCCCAGGGGCTATATGTGATGTATTTTTAGCCAGAATAAGGTACTATCATTGCTGCTCAGGGCGCCCCCCCCAGCACCCTGCACCCTCAGTGACCGCTGTTATGAAGTGTGCTGACAACAATGGCGCACAGCTGCAGTGCTGTGCGCTACCTTATGAAGACTGAAAAGTCTTCTGCCGCCGGTTTCTGGACCTCTTCATTTTTCGGCATCTGCAAGGGGGTCGGCGGCGCGGCTCCGGGACGAACCCCAGGGTGAGACCTGTGTTCCGACTCCCTCTGGAGCTAATGGTGTCCAGTAGCCTAAGAAGCCAATCCATCCTGCACGCAGGTGAGTTCACTTCTCTCCCCTAAGTCCCTCGATGCAGTGAGCCTGTTGCCAGCAGGACTCACTGAAAATAAAAAACCTAACAAAACTTTTACTCTAAGCAGCTCTTTTGGAGAGCCACCTAGATTGCACCCTTCTCGGCCGGGCACAAAAATCTAACTGAGGCTTGGAGGAGGGTCATAGGGGGAGGAGCCAGTGCACACCACCTGATCCTAAAGCTTTTACTTTTGTGCCCTGTCTCCTGCGGAGCCGCTATATCCCCATGGTCCTGACGGAGTCCCCAGCATCCACTAGGACGTTAGAGAAATATATATATATATCAGTGGCAAATGTAGGATTTGCATGGGGGGGTTTCCAGAACTGGGTGGTGCCAATCACGGGGGTGGGGACTGAGGTTACCCAGCATATGCTGGGTCCGTAAAACTAGTATGTCTGTGTATATATATATATATATATATATATATATATATAGAGCAGCAGGTATCCGGCACTAGTACAACAAAGGTAATGGAGTATTGCTCAGGTGCCTTCCAAGGGTATGAATTCCCAATGTATACAAACGTGTTGGCGGCACTCAGAGACTTAAACAAAGCTGCAAAATAGCGTGCTTTATTCATTATATATATATATATACACACCTATATATATATATATATATATATATATACATACATATACAAAGCATATTAAACATGCATACATATATATATATATATATATATATATACATACAGTACGTATATATATACATGTATAAATATCATATATGTGTGTGTTTATATGTATGTATGTATATACATGTGTTTATATGTATGCACATGGATATATATGTACTATAATTAAAATAAAGTAAACTTTTATTAAGCACTTACAAGTGCCACCAGGAAGACAGCAGGCTGCAGAGGACACTAGACAACCATTAATAATACTCATGCAGCAAAGGTGAAGGGGGGTTTCTGGGTGCTCGGAACCCCCCCCTGGGTGCGCCACTGTATGTATGTATATATATGTGTGTGTGTGTGTGTGTGTGTGTGTGTGTGTGTGTGTGTGCGCATCATTCCAGTCTGTACAGGGGGCGTAAATGACCACGCCCCCTGTATGAAGCCACGCCCCCCCCAATGCCGCCCGGGGCGCCAGAAGCCCTGGTTTTGAATGCTTATGCCATATTAAAGGTTACTGTTCTAAATGTACAAGTGCTATTCTATTGAGAAAACAGACAAGAGAAGTGTTTCCCCATATTGAGGCTGTAATTGAGGTTTCTGATTTTGGTTTTGTTTTGCATAAAGGAAATTTTTATTGTACTGTTAATACTCATTTGGACAAGATTGGTTTAACTGCGTTGGTGGGACATGTGTGGCCAGAGGTGCTGTTTTACTTGCCAGTGAATTTCATACCAAAAGATGGTATGCCCTTGTGCAGGCAAAGCATTTTAAAACTGCCTGAACCTGCAAGAACTCTTGTGGTTCAAGGAGAGGAGACAGATTGCTGGCATAGATGACAGCAGTGGGCTAGGTGGGAAAGGAAGCAAAAATTGTGTTCAGTCTGAAAATCCTTGTTCTTCTTCAGAAGATTGAACGTGTATGAACTGTGTTTTTAATAAGAAACTGATGTTTTAAAAAGATAGGAAATTTCAAGTATACAGGTGTCACATATCCAGGGTTGCTTACAGTACTTACCCTTACCAGTATAGCTACAAGTGCATGCAGAGGCAGCCCAATACTTTAAGGTTAAAGGGATATTTTGGAATTAGCTTCCCCAGAATACTGGGCACATAGGGTAGCAAGGGTCAGTGACAGACCCCCAGAGAGATAGTTGAAGAAAGGGAGGGTAAGAAAGCCCTGAAAGGAATCTTCAAAATCTTTAAAAGAGCAGGTTTCCCTACAGAAGGGATACTAGATTATTATAAATGGCACAGATTTATTATGTTGAATTCAGCTTGGATAGCAAGAGAAAATTGCACTGACACATGCAGAATATGGCAGGCAGTGGCACAAGAGGTACAAGATGAGACAAGAAAAAGGAGGGAGGAAGAGTTACACAGTACACAAAATCCACCACCCTATGGGGGTCATTCAGAGTTGATCGCTCGCTAGCTAGTTTTAGCAGCCGTGCAAACGCTATGCCGCCGCCCACTGGGGAGTGTATTTTAGCTTAGCAGAAGTGCGAACGCTTGTGCAGCCGAGCTCTGCAAAAACAGTTTGTGCAATTTCAGAGTAGCTCTGAACCTACGCAGCGCTTGCGATCACTTCAGCCTATTCGTGTCTGAATTTGACGTCCTACACCCGCCCAGCGAACGCCCAGCCACGCCTGCGTTTTTTCAGACATGCCTGCGTTTTAGCAAACACTCCCTGAAAATGGTCAGTTGACACCCAGAAATGCCCCCTTCCTGTCAATCTTCTTGTGGCCGTCAGTGCGAAGAAAAACTTCGCTAGAACCTGTGCACAACCACAACGGGCTTTGTACCCATACGATGCGCATTGCGGCCCATAAGCATGCGCATAAATGCCGCTTTTTCATCTGATCGCTGCGCTGCAAAACTCTGCAGCAAACGATCAACTTGGAATGACCCCCTATGTACCCACTTTATCATTAGGTAACCCACCTCAGGCACCAGCATTGGTACAGGCAGCCCCACTAGCTGATGTACCAGTAATACACCCACCTATGCCTTAACCAGTGACACCTATATCAGGAGCATCACCATATGTTTTACAGTACCCCCGGCTGTCTGAAATAGATTTTACATCCCCACAGATCGACAGTCCAGCACAAACATTTATTAAAAGGGGACCGCCAGCAATCCTAGACCCTGAATATCCACAGCAGCAGTGTTCACTCTGCTTTGCATGTATCCCTGCGGGATGGAGATTCTGCCCACAGTGTGGAAAAGATATGCCACCAGATTTGCCTGCTTGCCCAGACAATGGCAGTGCACTCACATCCACCCCTAACCCAAATTACCTAATGAAACAGTTACAAGATTTTAATGTCAGTCCTGAAAGAGACACACCTGTAAAGGATAAAGAAACTCGAAGACTGAGAGCAAGGAAAGTGGTTATGCCTTATGTGGGACAAGACAATTCATATATCTATCCGGTTAGGGCACAAATGGGGCCAAACTCAAGATATGATCCAGCAGCACAGACGCACACCACACACAACACACCAGACGCCTGTGCATATTGTCGAAGTCAAAAATATTACATATACACCACATACAAACTCCAAACAGATGGGTCTCTGTGTGTGCGCGTACACGCAGCGTGCACAGCGATATATGGTAGCATACGCATTCACACAAACAAGCCACAAAGATATTCAACACATATTTCATACAACACATAAATTAAACATGTCAAGCACCAGAAATTATAATGTATTTATATAATAGAGTGTAACATCAGATATATATGTATTATTGGAATGGAACAAGTTAAACATATGCTTAGTGTCAAAATGATCAGGAGAATGTGTGTGTAAAATTGATAGCTATGGGTAGATTGTAGCACATTGCAACAATTAGTTATGATTAAATGTATGAATATGAAGCCACATTCTAAAGTGAACAAAAGAACTTCCTGAAAGACAGCATGGGTAATACCTATAGTTGCATCTTCAAACTGGATGTTGCTTGCATATGAACTGACCAATAACATCATGAATGAGAGACCTCCCTCCCCTGGACCAATAACAGAAGACTCAGTCCTAGTCATGTACCTCCCCCAATACACAGTATTTAGGTATTTCCCCTCACACAGGAAGCTCTGTTAGTTGCTGTTGGCACAGATTCAAAGATGGAGAGGACTGTGCATTGAGGGACAGGGTGAAGTATTCTGGCTGTATCCGATCCTTATGTAACCATCTGCTTCTTATGCAATTGTAATTCTATAACTATATATATTTTATAACTGAATGATATACTGTACATATGTTATATTGTATGCATACCCTTTTTATCTCAAATATATACATCTCTGAGCATTGGACCTCAGCCTACAATGTGTGCGACTGCTTGCTTTCCGAGTTGTTTGCTCGCTAGCAGTTTTTAGCAGCCGTGCAAACGCTATGCCGCCTCCCACTGGGAGTGTATGTTAGCTTAGCAGAAGTGCGAACAAAAGAATCGCACAGCGGCTACTAAAACATTTTGTGCAGTGTCAGAGTAGCTTCAGACCTACTCAGTGCTTGCGATGACTTCAGACTGTTCAGTTCCTGTTTTGACGTCATAAACACGCCCTGCGTTCGCCCAGCCATGCCTGCGTTTTTCCTGGCACGCCTGCGTTTTTTCGAACACTCCCTGAAAATGGTCAGTTAACACCCAGAAATGCCCTCTTCCTGTCAATCACTCTGCGGCCAGCAGTGCGACTGAAAAGCTTTGCTAGACCTTGTGTGAAACTACATCGGTTGTTGCAATAGTACGACGCATGTGCGCATTGCGCCATATACGCAGAAGTGCCTTTTTTTGCCTAATTGCAGCGCAGCGACCAAAATCTACTAGCGGTCAACTTGGAATGATCCCCATAGTGTTTGCGATGTACAGCGCACTCTTATCATATATGGTAATAAGATGCACCATGTCTCTGCAGCATATATTAACGTTGGCATTTTAAATGTTTTTTTAGAAATAGTTTGCAATATTTGCCTAATCCACAAGAGAGCTATACTCTGAGGTACAAGTCAGAACTACATACAGTAGTCCAAGAAGCTCCAGATCCTAGAAAGAACCCTGCAGCGTTCTCTGCATACATGACAAAATACAGACAGTGTGGAGGGGATGCTGGGTGGACTTGGAACAAGCAGCAAAGGCAATGCTGGGGGAATGGAGTAGCAATGCAGCTTACAAATATGGTAATCAGAGTGGCAGAGGGTACTAGATGGGCGATATCTGCAGCACCAGCCCTAGCTGACAGATACACAATTGAAAGCAAACAAAATTATTTGGCAAGGATTCAGTGGTGGTGTCATGAAGAAATACAGAGAGCTCCAGCAGCACCAGACATTGTACAAAGAGATATGACTGTCAGAAGTTATTTTGATAAACTGACAACCAGACAGAATGATGAGGGTTTTCCTGTTACTGAGCCTGATGGATCAGGATTATTTAAGACATAGTTTCTCAATGGTTTAGATCCTGAACTTAGAATGAGATGGTTTCAGTGCTGCCCAGAAGCTATGAACATGGATGCTACAGCATTGCTTCAGGTGCTTGAGGGAATAGAGGATCAGGAGAAAGAGAAAAGAAATAAGAAACAAGCAAAGAATCAGCAGGTAACTTTACATGTGGTGCAGGAAACAGGAAAGGCGTGGCAAGTGAAGAAGCTGTAGAGAAGCTCAAACAAGCTATACTATCTGCACCTGCCTTGGGACTCCCAGATTACACCAAGCCCTTTAATCTCTTCTGCCATGAAAAAAAGGCCATGCAACAGGAGACCTTACATAGCTTCATGGAACAAAGCAAAGACCAGTAGCAGCAGCCGCCATTTTAAAAGACAAAAGCACAGACATTGGGGGTCATTCCGAGTTGTTCGCTCGCAAGCTGCTTTTAGCAGCATTGCACACGCTAAGTCGCCGCCTACTGGGAGTGAATCTTAGCTTCTTAAAATTGCGAACGAAAGATTCGCATTATTGCGAAAATACATCTCTGTGCAGTTTCTGAGTAGCTCCAGACTTACTCGGCATCTGCGATCAGTTCAGTGCTTGTCGTTCCTGGTTTGACGTCACAAACACACCCAGCATTCGCCTAGACACTCCTCCGTTTCTCCAGCCACTCCCGCGTTTTTCCCAGAAACGGTAGCGTTTTTTCGCACACACCCATAAAACGGCCTGTTTCCGCCCAGAAACACCCACTTCCTGTCAATCACATTACGATCACCAGAACGAAGAAAAAACCGTGAGTAAAATTCCTAACTGCATAGCAAATTTACTTGGCGCAGACGCAGTGCGGACATTGCGCATGCGCACTAAGCGGAAAATCGCTGCGATGCGAAAAAATTTACCGAGCGAACAACTCGGAATGACCACCATTGTTCTGGACCATCAGCTTACTATACAGGTACCACATGCAGTTACAGAAATATTGCAACATGCAAGAACCAAACATCTGTCTGCAACAAGACTCGCCAAATATGAAGTAGCACTTCCCAGTGCCTCCAATCTCATCATAAAAGATGTACTACCCTCAACCCCACCACTCTGATACCAGCATTTGTTGAATCACAAGATTCAAAAGGAGGGATAGTAACAAATAATGAAGAACATGAGGAAGATGAAGAAGAGAAGTCATATGTAGGAGAAACAGAAGATAAAGACCATAAAACCTATTCTCAAAATTTTCATGCTTGCCTCTCCCTTATGGAACAAGAGACTCAAGGTCTTCCAAATGTCACTGATGTCCCTTTGCCCTATCCAGCATACCCACTCTTTGTGGACGGCTCCAGATATTATGATAATGCAACTCCCTATACAGGGTATGCAGTCACTTCATCTACAGAAGTAATTGACTCTGGCTCCTTACCTTCCAGCTTATCAGCACAAGCAGCAGAGATAATGGGGGTCATTCTGAGTTGATCGCTCGCTAGCAGTTTTTTTAGAAGCCGTGCAAACACTATGCCGCCGCCCACTGGGAGTATATTTTAGCTTAGCAGAAGTGCAAACGGTTGTATCACAGAGCGCCTGCAAAAAAATTGTGCGTAGTTTCAGAGTAGCTCAAAACCTACTCAGCGCTTGCGATCACTTCAGACTATTCAGTTCCGGATTTGACGTCACACACCCACCCAGTGTTTGCCCAGCCACGCCTGCATTTTCCCTGGCACGCCTATGTTTTTCCGAACACTCCCTGAAAACGGTCAGTTGCCACCCAGACACGTCCACTTCATGTCAATCACTCTGCAGCAACCAGTGCGACTGAAATGCATCACTAGACCCTGTACAAAACTGCATCGTTCGTTGTGCCCGTACATCACGCATGCGCATTGCGCCACATGCGCAGAACTGCCGTTATTTAGCCTGATCGCTGCGCTGCGAACAAATGCAGCTAGCGATCAACTCAGAATGACCACCAATAGCCCTTACTAAAGCTTTGGGAACTTTCCCAAGGCCCTAATTCCCATTCCAGAGACTGCAAATCGACTATATACAGTTGCCCAAGTCCAGCCCCTATGAAGATGCCCTTGTATGTACCGATCTTTTTAGCAAATGGTCTGAGGCATGGCTAGTGGCCAAAGCAACTGCTAAGGTCACAGCAAAGAAGCTAAGTGAGGTGGTTTGTGGTACCCGAAGTCATAGAGTCAGATACTACACACTTCACAGGGGAGATAAACAGGCCTATCTCCATATGAAATACTGTTTGGAAGTATACCTAGGACAGGATGGTATTATCCACAACAACTTCAGCATAAAAATGGAGATCTGGCAAGGTATAGGAAAGCTTTAACTGATCAGTTAAGTAATGTACATGTTTTAGATTTCTCTTCCCTCCCAGAACCAGATTCTGACTTGCAGCCACATCAATTGAAGCCAGGAGATTGGGTATTCTAGAAAATACATGTGAGAAGAGCGCTTGAACCTAGATTTGAAAGACCTTATCAGGTGCTGCTGACCACACTCACTTCAGTGAAGTTTCAAGGAAGAGACTCCTGTGTACACGCATCTCACTGCAAAAAGACAAGTGTGACTCTTGAAGCACCCCCATCATGAAACTCTATATCCTTTTCATTGTTATAGGGGTGATAACACTCACACAAACATGGTCCCCAGCATTACTGCTCCAACAGTTACAGTAATTGTCCAAAGGACAATCTGTCACATTACGCTGGAGATGGATTAATTCCACTAAGGTTCAGAAACAGGATAATTTCACCTGTATGGCTAACCAACAATGTGGAAGCATTATAAATGTGACTACCATGGTTTACAGTTATTCAAGGGTAGCAGAATACCTGGAAGAAATACATTCTCTATGGCACTGATAGTGGATAGTCAGGCTAATGTAACATTGACTAACATAACAGCAGTTCAGTGTACCTTTAATGTAACAGACCAGTTGCAAACGCAGGATTTTCATGGGGGGGGTTCCAGAACTGGGTGGAGCCAAGCACAGAGGTGGGGACTGAGGTGATCCAGTATATGCTGGGTCCATAAAACGTGTGTGTGTGTGTGTGTGTGTGTGTGTGTGTGTGTGTGTGTGTGTGTGTGTGTGTGTGTGTGTGTATATATATATATATATACACACATGTGTATGCATGTTTAATATGCTATGTGTATGTATTTGTGTACACACACATATATAAATATATATTATACATACATACCTATATGTATATATATATATATACACATACACACACATAGCATATTAAACATGCATGCATATATATATATATATATATATACATACACACACACTACACATATATATATATATATACGCATGTATGTATATATATATATCATATGTGTGTGTATGTGTGTGTTTATATGTATATACACATGTGTATATATGTCTGCACATGGATATATATGTACTATAATTAAAATAAAGTAAACTTTTATTAAGCACTTACAAGTGCCACCAGGAAGACAGCAGTCTGCAGAGGATGCTAGACAGCCATTAATAATACTCATGCAGCACACACAAAAAAATGTAAAAAATAATTTTATTTTATTTTTTTTTAGGTGGAGGGGGGTTTCTGAGTGCTCGGAAACCCCCCTGGGTGCGCCACTGCAGACTATAGCAAATCCCCTGTGAACTATTACAAGTATTTGGCTAATAATAGTATATGGGTAACAAATGCTACATATACACCTCAAGCAGGATACACCCTGCTCTGCAGGAATTTTACACAGATAGTGAACAGGTCTGTGTGGGTAGATGGTGTACATTTTGAAGAAAATAAGCCCAGACTCAAGAATAATACATTGGTCCCTGTACCATCTACCTGTCTTACAATAGGCATTAGAAGTAAGACCTTCAGGTATAAGTTTAATTTTACTTTCCCTTCCTCCCCTGATTGGAATAAAAGATACAAGAGAGAATGGTATGATACATTGTTAGGAGTAACAGGCACAGGAATAGGATTCTTGAATTCTATAGATATAGAAACGATGGCAGGGAAAATGAGTAGTGCAGGGGCTGACATGGACAAATTAGTGACCATGCAAGCTCAGTGGATGCCAATATCTTTGAAGGTAATACAACAGACTATTCACTGGGACAAGGAACTTCTCACAGTTTTAAATAAAACTATATTTGCAAGGCCTATTGGATGAGGATATTACAATGGCCTGAAATTGGACAGTTTGCAATATGGAAACTGTGGGTCAGCTTATGCAGAAGCGTACTAGTCAAAAGCATTTAGAAGCAGGTCTTCAGATTTCTACAGACAAACATTTAATATCACTAGTTATTGGTTTGATATGGAAGATAAGCATGTGCACTGTACTGACATCTATTGTGCAGGAACTTTTGATGCATTTAACATTAGTACCTCTGAAATTATTTGTAAATTTCTGGGAATGCCAGTACCATTGAAAGCGGCTATAGAGACACAGTTATAGACTCCAGTAATGGAATGGACACATATTGGTTTGACCACCAATAAAACCTTTAATCTGCAACTATGTATTAAGACAGATATGGGAATGGTATGTAATCAACACAGTCAGCTGTTTGAACCATGCAAACTGGAGCACACTACAAGTGTTTGCTCTTGGCAGATGCATAACCCAGATAGAGATATGTTTATGGAAATAAACACAAAGCATGTTTGCATTGTGACTACTAATTGTACACAATGCCAGCAGTTCAAGGTGCCTTGTCCCTTCTCAAGTTGTTTCCAGAATATTTCAGTTCTCACTTGGAGGGAGGCTATGTACTTCTATGATGAACAAAAAGTGATACATATGCAAGGATTAAAATTTGAGTTTATTTCACCAGTATCTTCTAATATACAGGCAATCATTCATTTGCTCAATGATACTGGAATATTAGAAGAACATTTGAAGGAAGTTAATTACTCTAACAATCAGGCTCTTATGCAGACTGTAGTGGAAGGTAATCAGATGGTAAAGATAGCACACAAATTGAGGGAGAACTTGGAACACCATTGGTGGGATATATTTACAGGATATTCTCCTTCAATGAAAACGTTTGTTTCATATACTGTATTCAGCACCCGCTTTTGGTAGTTATAGCTGTTATGGTGATACTCGTTTTGTTTTTTTATAAATTGCTACATGTCCTATTCCCTCAGAAAGAAACTTACATGTTTGCGTAATGTATATGAAGAAAAGACTCTGCTAGGGTAGGAAGGGTGGAATCTAAGCCATCATTGGTATTGATTGGTTAATGCCCTTGATACTCAAGGCTTGTCTTGGTAGTTCAAAAGTATGTATCATAGGGTGGTGAGGAAACCCACTCTCTATATCTGCCAACTTTGGTATATTTTTATATTATGAAAAGGAGGGAAGTGTAAGGGTTAAATTAGATGCTTGCAAATCAAATACACTGCTCAAAAAAATTAAGGGAACACTAAAATACACATCCTAGATCTGAATTAATGAAATATTCTTTTTAAATACTTTGTTCTTTACATAGTTGAATGTGCTGACAACAAAATCACACAAAAATTATCACTGGAAATCAAATTTATTAACCCATGGAGGTCTGGATTTGGAGTCACACTCAAAATTAAAGTGGAAAAACACACTACAGGCTGATCCAACTTTGATGTAATGTCCTTAAAACAAGTAAAAATGAGGCTCAGTAGTGTGTGTGGCCTCTACGTGCCTGTATGACCTCCCTACAATGCCTGGGCATGCTCCTGATGAGGTGGCAGATGGTCTCCTGAGGGATCTCCTCCCAGACCTGGACTAAAGCATCTGCCAACTCCTGGACAGTCTGTGGTGCAACGCCACGTTGGTGGATGGAGCGAGACATGATGTCCCAGATATGCTCAATTGGATTCAGGTCAGGGGAACGGGCAGGCCAGTCCATAGCATCGATGCCTTCGTCTTGCAGGAACTGCTGACACACTCCAGCCACAGGAGATCTAGCATTGTCTTGCATTAGGAGGAACCCAGGGCCAACCGCACCAGCATATGGTCTCACAAGGGGTCTGAGGATCTCATCTCGGTACCTAATGGCAGTCAGGCTACCTCTGGCAAGCACATGGAGGGCTGTGCAGCCCCCCAAAGAAATGCCACCCCACACCATTACTGACTCACTGCCAAACCGGTCATGCTGGAGGATGTTGCAGGCAGCAGAACGTTCTCCTTGGCATCTCCAGACTCTGTCACATCTGTCACATGTGCTCAGTGAGAACCTGCTTTCATCTGTGAAGAGCACAGGGAGCCAGTGGCGAATTTGCCAATCTTGGTGTTCTCTGGCAAATGCCAAACGTCCTGCACAGTGTTGTCCACTTGTGGATGTCGGGCCCTCATACCACCCTCATGGAGTCTGTTTCTGATCGTTTGAGTAGACACATGCACATTTGTGGCTTGCTGGAGTGCTCCTCCTGTTCCTCCTTGCACAAAGGCGGAGGTAGCAGTCCTGCTGCTGGGTTGTTGCCCTCCTACGACCTCCTCCACGTCTCCTGATGTACTTCCCTGTCTCCTGGTAGCGCCTCCATGCTCTGGACACTACGCTGACAGACACAGCAAACCTTCTTGCCACAGCTAGCATTGATGTGCCATCCTGGATGAGCTGCACTACCTGAGCCACTTGTGTGGGTTGCAAACTCCGTCTCATGCTACCACTAGAGTGAAATCACTGCCAGCTTTCAAAAGTGACCAAAACATCAGCCAGAGAGCATAGGAGCTGAGAAGTGGTCTGTGGTCACCACCTGCAGAACAACTCCTTTATTGGGTGTGTCTTGCTAATTGCCTATAATTTCCACCTGTTTTCTATTCCATTTGCACAACAGCATGTGAAATTGATTGTCAGTCAGTGATTGCTTCCTAAGTGGACAGTTTGATTTCACGGAAGTGTGATTGACTTGGAGTTACATTGTGTTGTTTAAGTGTTCCCTTTATTTTTTTGAGCAGGGTATAAGAAAAATGTGTTTTAAGCCTTAAGCAGCTTATAGCAGATATGTGGCAGATAAGTCTCAATGCCAACAAGCTCCAGTAATTAGAGGTCGGATGTTCCAGGCGCACAACCTTGAGGAACAACCACAAGATGCAAAGGGACTCACGAGAACTTGCTGATATACAGAAATTTATGATGTTTGCTAGAATGTTTTGTATTGTTCTGAGGAACTTTGTATTTATTGCCAAAAGTCCTTGGTGACGTTATATAAAGCTTTTTACTTTTTTACTATATAAACCTCTAGAATCAGCTTTGACATAGATACTGCATTTGTGTCTTGATTTCTGATTCCCAGCAGCTGGTAAAGAATCGTCAGACAACTGAAGGATATTGCTAGATAGACAGAATATCCCTATCATTCCCAAACTTCTCCATGCATATGCTGAACATATGTCATTTTGTTTTTATTATACTGTACTTGCAATCCAGTCTGAAGTTCCTTATGTTTTTCATCCTCTCCCCTAATATCCACTCATTTGTAACACCTCCTTCTACTTACTGTAATTTCTGCAATTACCTAAACTTTCTACTTGAAACCAGATTGCTGCCGTTTAACAATTCCAACACTGTACTTTCACCTGCATTTCTCCAATCCTACTCCTCTGTATTTTGTACAGCCACCACTCATATTTCCATATTTATACTCCTATTTACATTATCCACACTACAGTATGTCCAACCTGTTGCTAATGCCTGCCAACACACCTTGGGGTATATTTACTAAGGTCCCGATTTTGACCGAGATGCCGTTTTTTCTTCAAAGTGTCATTTCGGTAATTTACTAAGCAAAAATCTCGGCAGTGATGAGGTCATTCGTAATATTTTGGAAGTCCTAGGAAAAAATCACGAATCAATACACCATCGGTCAAATACACCTGCAATTTGGTAGAAATCGGTAATTTACTAAAAAGTGCAAATCACAAACACTGCCGACAATAGCCAAACACTGCCGTGCAGAAATACAATTCATGAAAAAGTGCTAAAAAAAAAACAGACCTGCTTTTTTATCCCGTGTTTGGATAGGCATGCAGGGATCCATGAGATCCGTGCATGTTTATCAGTGGGAAGGGGATGGGAAAGTGTTTATTTTTTGAAAAAAAATTGCTTGGGGTCCCCCCTCCTAAGCAAAACCAGCCTCGGGCTCTTTGAGCCAGTCCTGGTTGCAAAAATATGGGGGGGAAAATGATAGAGGTTCCCCCATATTTAAACAACCAGCACCGGGCTCTGCGCCTGGTCCTGGTTTCAAAAATACAGGGGACAAAAAGCGTAGGGGTTCCCCGTATTTCTGAAACCAGCACCGGGCTCCACTAGCCAGATACATAATGCCACAGCCGGGGGACACTTTTATATAGCTCCCGGCGGCCCTTGCATTACATAACCAACTAGTCACCCCTGGCCGGGGTACCCTGGAGGAGTGGGGACCCCTTCAATCAAGGGGTCCCCCCCTCCAGCCACCCAAGGACCAGGGGTGAAGCCCGAGGCTGACCCCCCCATCCAAAGGCTGCGGATGGGAGGCTGATAGCCGTTGTGTAAAAAAATGAATATTGTTTTTAGTAGCAGTACTACAGGTCCCAGCAAGCCTCCCCCGCAAGCTGGTACTTGGAGAACCACAAGTACCAGCATGCGGAGGAAAACCGGGCCCGCTGGTACCTGTAGTACTACTACTAAAAAAGTAGTGATGAGCGAGGTTCGGTTTTACTCGGTTTTACTCGGTTTTACTCGGTTCTTAAAACGGCATCTTATTGGCTATCCAAAACACGTGACATCCGTGAGCCAATAAGATGCCGTTTTGAGAACCGAGTAAAACCGAGTAAAACCGAGTAAAACCGAATCCGCTCATCACTATAAAAAAGTACCCCAATAAAAACATAAGACACACACCTTGAAAGTATAACTTTAATGCATACATCCACACCTCCATATACACATACTTACCTATGTTCACACGAGGGTCGGTCCTCTTCTCCATGTAGAATCCATGGTGTACCTGTGGAAAAAATTATACTCACAAAATCCAGTGTAGAAGGCTCTTCTTCTTGTAATCCATTTGTAATCCAGGTACTTGTCAAAATAAAAAAACGGACACCCGACCTCGCACTGAAAGGGGCCCCATGTTTTCACATGGGACCCCTTTCCCCCGAATACCAGGAACCCCTTCTGACTTAAGTCTAAGAGGGTTCCATCAGCCAATCAGGGAGCGCCACATTGTGGCACCCTCCTGATTGGCTGTGTGCTCCTGTACTGTATGACAGGCGGCACACGGCAGTGATACAATGTAGCGCCTATGCGCTCCATTGTAACCAATGGTGGGAACTTTGTGGTCAGCGGTGAGGTTACTTTCGGTCAACCGCTGACCACAAAGTTCCCACCATTGGTTACAATGGAGCGCATAGGCACTACATTGTAACACTGCCGTGTGCTGCCTGTCATACAGTACAGGAGCACACAGCCGATCAGGAGGGTGCCACAACGTGGCGCTCCCCGATTGGCTGAAGGAACCCTCTTAGACATAAGTCAGAGGGGGTTTCTGGCATTCGGGGAAAGGGGTCCCATGTGAAAACATGGGGCCCCTTTCAGTGCGAGGTCGGGTGTCCGTTTTTTTATTTTGACAAGTACCTGGATTAGAAATGGATTACAAGAAGAAGAGGCTTCTACCCTGGATTTTGTGAGTATAATTTTTTCCACAGGTACACCATGGATTCTACATGGAGAAGAGGACCGACCCTCGTGTGAACATAAGATAAGTATGTGTATATGGAGGTGTGGATGTATGCATTAAAGTTATACTTTCAAGGTGTGTGTCTTATGTTTTTATTGGGGTATTTTTTTAGTAGTAGTACTACAGGTACCAGCGGGCCCGGTTTTCCTCTGCATGCTTGTACTTGTGGTTCTCCAAGTACCAGCTTGCGGGGGAGGCTTGCTGGGACTTGTAGTACTGCTACTAAAAACAATATTCATTTTTTTACACAACGGCTATCAGCCTCCCATCCGCAGCCCTTGGATGGGGGGGACAGCCTCGGGCTTCACCCCTGGTCCTTGGGTGGCTGGAGGGGGGGACCCCTTGATTGAAGGGGTCCCGACTCCTCCAGGGTACCCCGGCCAGGGGTGACTAGTTGGTTATGTAATGCCAGGGCCGCCGGGAGCTATATAAAAGTGTCCCCCGGCTGTGGCATTATGTATCTGGCTAGTGGAGCCCGGTGCTGGTTTCAGAAATACGGGGGACCCCTACGCTTTTTGTCCCCCGTATTTTTGGAACCAGGACCAGGCGCAGAGCCCGGTGCTGGTTGTTTAAATATGGGGGAACCTCTATCATTTTTTTCCCCATATTTTTGCAACCAGGACCGGCTCAAAGAGCCCGAGGCTGTTTTGGCTTAGGAGGGGGGACCCCACGCAATTTTTTATTTTATTTTAACACTGTCTTTTTTTTTAATAAAGGTGCACAATGAAGCCCAGCACGGATCTCTCAGATCCGGCCGAGATTCATTGTATTAAAGTCGGCAGTGTTTTACAAGTCACTCACGTAAAACACTGCCTAAAAAAACGAATGACATCGACATCGGTAAAACCGAAAATGCAGAATACGACAGCTTAGTAAATTAGTCGTACTAAATTCAAAAAGTTGCATATTTACACTTTCGATGTCATTCGTGATTGAACTTTGACGTCAAACGGGAAAATACGATTTTTAGTAAATATACCCCCTTGTCTGCCCCCTTTCTGTATTCCCACCGCCTACCGACTCTGAAATCTTTCTTCTCTGTATCTGGTATGGAAGTCAATGCCCTTATTCATTCGTCACACCCCTCTAACTCCCAACTTGACCCTGTTCACTCCCGTCACCTCTGCCACCTCTCTACTTCTGCATGTTCCCATCAATCCTCAATCTCCCCCTCTCATCAGGCACTGTCCCCTCTGCCTTGAAGCATGCTCGTCTCCCCTATTCTTACAAACCCTAACCTTGATCCAACCACTCTCTCCAACTACCGACCCATTTCTCTCCACCCTTTTGCCTCCAAACTCCTTGAACATATAGTCTACAACCACCTCACTGTCTTTATTTCCCCCAACTCACTGCTTGACCCATTACAGTCTGGTTTCCATCCTCTCCATTCCACTGAAACTGCCCTCATGAAAGTCTTTCATTATCTCCTTGCTGCTAAATCCAAGGGCCACTAAACTCTGCTTATTCTCCTTGACCTCTCTGCTGCATTTGACACTGTGGACAACCCTCTGCTCCTGTAAAACCTTTATTTCCTTGGTCTGCATGATAATGCCCTCTCCTGGCTGGCCTCCTCCTACCTTTCTGACCATTTCTTCTCTGCTTCCTCTCATGACTCCACCTCCCAACCCCCAACTTCCTCTACCAGCAGGTGTCACCCAAGGTTCTGTTCTTGGGTCTCTCCTTGTCTCTCTCTACACATCCTCTTTAGGTGAGCTCATTAACTCTTTTGACTTACAATATCATTTCTATGCTGATGATACTCAAATCTGCCATTCCTTTCATGACCTCTCCCCCTCTCTCCTCACTTATGTCTCCAACTGTCTCTTCTTGGGTATCCCAGTGCTTTCTTAAACTTAACATGCATAAGACTGAGCTTCCCCCATGCCCTCACCTCCCACAATTTCATTATCTATTGATGGCACTACTATCTCCTCTAGCCCCCAAGAGCGCTTTCTTGGAGTGATCATTGACTCCTCCCTCTCCCTCTATCCACACATTCAGTACCTCTCAAAAACTCGTAATGTCCATCTCAAAAACATTTCCAGGATCAGACCCTTTCTCACCCAGGATGCTACGAAGACATTAATCCACTCACTGGTCATCTCCAGATTGGACTACTGTAATCTCCTCCTTTCTGACCTCCCTGATATATGCCTCTCTCCACTCCAATCTATCCTTAGTGCTGCTGCTCATATCATCTTCCTCACCAAATGTACTACATACACATCCCCTCTCTTACAAGCACTTCACTGGCTCCCCTTCCAATTCAAAATCCAATTCAAGCTTCTCACAATCACATTCAAAGCCCTCACCCACTCTCCTCTCTATTACATCTCTGACCTCATCTCTCTCTACACTCCCACCCATCCTCTTCACTCTGCTAATGAGCGCCACCTCTCTTGCCAACTGATAACCTCCTCCCTCCTGTTGTATGTGCTGCTCCCTATCTTTGGAATCCTTTAACTCTACCAAAACTTCATAAGGGCTCTCAAGATGTGCTTCTTCACCAAATCTAGCCAACTATCCTCCTAAGTAAGTTAACAAAAAGTAGATTGCAGGTCCTAAAAGTCCATCCACCCCTGTTCTAAGGAGTATAAGTGAATTTGCGGGTATGCCGGAAATTGTGGCATGCCAAACCCAGGACCGCTGAATCAGATTAAGCTGAGTATGTATTCTCAGACACACTAATCTAACAAATAAGCAGAGACGTGCAGTCAGGGGAGGCAGTGCCTCCCATGCCATTAATGATTAAAAGAAGATACGTATGACACATTCTGTGTCATAAGCAATCTCTTTATATAATGCCAAGCATTTTAAAACTTTTAATCACTTTGGGAGGCACTGATAGCAGTGCCTCCCGTTAACAACTGGAATGGGAGAGAAAGGGGGGTAGGGCCAAGCACTGGGCAGTAAAAGCCCATTAAAAAACTGCGGTGTAAACGGCACATATGCAAGTGCCTCGTTGACAGGGGAAACCCGCCCCCGTCAGCGAGGCAGATGTGATTGGACAGCGGATCCAGTACTGGATCCGCTGGTCCAATCACCCATAGGCATTGAGGTGAAGCTGCAGTGGGACCCGGCGCTACAGTGGAGCTGCCACTACAGGAGCGCGGTGGGACCTGATGTTGGAGCTGCCTACAGCAGCGGCAGCTTCTGTGATAATGGGAGCGCCAGAGCTAGGGACCGCGTGGCGGCACCAGGCAGCGCTGCTACCTCTACTTCCTTGCCCTCAGCATCTCCGGCAGCATCTGCTTCCTCCGGGACTGGGGGCCCAGGACCACCCAGTTGAAGGGGCATGGGCTGGGATAGTCATGCTGGGTGGGAAGTGTCTGGGCAGCTCACCCACAGATCACTTGGACTGCAGCTCACCCCCAGATCACTTAGACTGCAGAGACAGGGAAAAATAAAATAAATGTAAAAATATATATATATTTATATCACAGCCACCCGCCGCTGACCGCCGCACGCTGCACCGCCACTGAAAGCTGACCACCGCAGACCACAACTGGTGGTGGTCAGAGGCAGGGCCGGACTGGCCATCTGGCACTTCTGGCAGATGCCAGAAGGGCCGATGGCCACGTGGGCCGGTCCAGCGGTCACTGAGACGCGCTGCCGCTCAGTCCGGCGGCAGCGCGTCTCAGCTGTCAGGCTTGGAGAGCTGTGAGGGACGGGGGTGAGAACGCCGGGCGCCCGCCAGCACGGCTGTGTCTGGCGCGGCGCGTATAGCGGACTTCAAAGCAGCCGCCGGTTCGTGAGCCAATCAGAGCTCGCGGACCGGCAGCCAATCAGAAGCCGCTGGTCCGCGAGCTCTGATTGGCTCACGAACCGGCGGCTGGTTTGAACGCTATACGCTGCCGCGCCAGACACAGCCGTGCTGGCGGGCGCCCGGCGTTCTCACCCCCGTCCCTCACAGCCCGGAGGAGGAGGAGCAGCAGCAGCAGCAACAGCAGCAGTGCAGCAGCGGTAAGCAGCTGCAGCACTGGCTGCTGTGGGGGCAATTGTATACCTGGCACTGTGGGGGCAATTGGCTGGCACTGTGGGGCAATTGTATACCTGGCACTGTGGGGGCAATTGGCTGGCACTGTGGGGCATTTGTATACCTGGCACTGTGGGGGGCATTTGTGGATCTGGCACTGTGGGGGCATTTGTGTACCTGGCACTGTGGGGGCAATTGTTTACCTGGCACTGTGGGGGCAATTGTTTACCTGGCACTGTGGGGGCATTTGTATACCTGGCACTGTGGGGGCATCTGTATACCTGGCACTGTGGGGGCATCTGTATACCTGGCACTGTGGGGGCATTTGTAAACCTGGCACTGTGGGGGCATTTGTATACATGGCACTGTGGGGGCATTTGTATACCTGGCACTGTGGGGGGCATTTGTGGATCTGGCACTGTGGGGGCATTTGTGTACCTGGCACTGTGGGGGCAATTGTTTACCTGGCACTGTGGGGGCAATTGTTTACCTGGCACTGTGGGGGCATCTGTATACCTGGCACTGTGGGGGCATTTGTATACCTGGCACTGCACTATCGGGGGCATATAATGTAAATTTCGACTCATACCGGGTGCTGTAATGTGAATTTTGTCTTATACTGTGTGGTATAATGTGAAAGGGGCAGCAGTACTAGATAGTATAAGGGGTCCTACTATTGTGGTGCATAATGCGTATAAGGGGTGTATGGTGTGGTAAATTACACTGAAGACCACACCCCCTTTTGAGTGACCACGCCCCTTTGAGTGGCCACGCCCCCTTTTCAGGAGCGCGCGCTTAATTACAAGCCTCACATTTCCATACCCCCACTTAAAAATTTCCACTTCAACCACTGGTTGTGTATATTTTAATAGAGAATGATGTACGCCTGTATGTTGTTAGAATATTAATTATATTTGTAAGAACATAGACTAATAAGTGGGAGGAGTCAGGAATAGTAAGGGGAGGAGTCACAGAGGTGGGCCTGTGTGCTTCAAAAATGCCAGGGCCTATTTTTAGTCCCAGTCCGGCCCTGGTCAGAGGGATATCAATGCCGCAGCAACAAAGGAAAGCTTAGTACCGCCGCATCCCCCGCAGACCATGGGCTCATCCGTCACCGACAACCACAGTCCCTTCCGCACCTCTGCTGTACATATCAGGTAATGTTCCCCTGCTTCCCTATGTCCCTGCTGTCACTCTCTCTCTCTCCCTGCTGTCACTCTCTCTCCCTGTCCCTGAACTGTGGCCCATACCGTGTGCTATAATGTGAATTTCGGCTTATGCTGTCTGGTCAAATCTGAATTTTGGGTCATACCGTGTGCTGTAATGTGAATTTTGGCTCATACCATGTGCTGTAATGTGAATTTCGGCTCATACCGTGTGGTATCAGGTGAAAGGGGCACCAGTACTAGATAGTATAAGGGGTCCTACTACACTGAAGGACACGCCTCCAATTGAGTGGCCACACCCCCTTTTCCAGAGGCACGTGCATAATTGCAACCTTCACTTTTCCATACCCCCACTTCAAAATTTCCACTTCGACCACTGTATATATATGTTAGAGATGAGCAGGTTCGGTTCGTTGAGATCCGAACCCCCCCCCCCCCCCGAACGTCACCTATTTTACATGGGTCCGAGGCAGCCTCGGATCTTCCCGCCTTGCTCGGTTAACCCAAACGTGCCCGAACGTCATCATCCCGCTGTCAGATTCTCGCGAGATTCGTATTCTATATAAAGAGCCGTGCGTCGCCGCCATTTTCACTCGTGCATTGAAGATTGAACGGAGAGGACGTGGCTGCGTTCTCTCCCTGAAAAGCTCCGTATCTGTGCTCAGTGTGCTGCAAATATCTGTGCTCAGTGTGCTGCATTGTGGGGACCACCAGTATAGAATTATAGTAGTACAGTACAGTAGGCCATTGCTGTATCTTGCAGCTCTGTGTCAAGTATACTATCCATATCTGTGCTGCATTGTTGTGAGCAGTATATAGTAGAGATGAGCGGATTCGGTTTTACTCGGTTTTACTCGGTTCTCAAAACCGACCCTTATTGGCTATCCAAAACACGTGACATCTGTGAGCCAATTAGATGCCGTTTTGAGAACCGAGTAAAACCGAGTAAAACCGAACCCGCTCATCTCTAGTATATAGTAGGACAGTGCAGCATTTTGGTGACCAGCAGTAGTAGTACAGACAGTACAGTAGGCCATTGCTATTAATATATTACTGGCATATAATTCCACACATTAAAAAATGGAGAACAAAAATGTGGAGGGTAAAATAGGGAAAGATCAAGATCCACTTCCACCTCTTGCTGAAGCTGCTGCCACTAGTCATGGCTGAGATGATGAAATGCCATCAACGTCGTCTGCCAAGGCCGATGCCCAATGTCATAGTAGAGACCATGTAAAATCCAAAAAACTAAAGTTCAGTAAAATGACCCAAAAATCTAAATTAAAAGCGTCTGAGGAGAAGCGTAAACTTGCCAATATGCCATTTACGACACAGAGTGACAAGGAACGGCTGAGGCCCTGGCCTTTGTTCATGGCTAGTGGTTCAGCTTCACATAAGGATGGAAGCACTCATCCTCCTGCTAGAAAAATGAAAAGACTTAAGCTGGCAAAAGCACAGCCAAGAACTGTGTGTTCTTCTAAATCACAAATCCCCAAGGAGAGTCCAATTGTGTCGGTTGTGATGCCTGACCTTTCCAACACTGGACGGGAAGAGATGGCGCCTTCCACCATTTGCATGCCCCCTGCAAGTGCTGGAAGGAGCACCCACAGTCCAGTTCCTGATAGTCAAATTGAAGATGTCACTGTTGAAGTACACCAGGATGAGGATATGGGTGTTGCTGGCGCTGAGGAGGAAATTGACAAGGAGGATTCTGATGGTGAGGTGGTTTGTTTAAGTCAGGCACCTGGGGAGACACCTGTTGTCTGTGGGATGAATATGGCCATTGACTTGCCTGGTCAAATTACAAAAAAAATCACCTCTTCGGTGTGGAATTATTTTAACAGAAATGCGGACAACAGGTGTCAAGCCGTGTGTTGCCTTTGTCAAGCTGTAATAAGTAGGGGTAAGGACGTTAAGCACCTAGGAACATCCTCCCTTATGCGTCACCTGGAGCGCATTCATCAGAAGTCATTGACAAGTTCAAAAACTTTGGGTGACAGCGGAAGCAGTCCACTGACAACTAAATCCCTTCCTCTTGTACCCAAGCTCCTGCAAACCACACCACCAACTCCCTCAGTGTCAACTTCCTCCTTAGACAGGTACGCCAATAGTCCTGCAGGCCATGTCACTGGCAAGTCTGACGAGTTTTCTCCTGCCTGGGATTCCGCCGATGATTCCTTGAGTGTAACGCCTACTGCTGCTGGCGCTGCTGTTGTTGCTGCTGGGAGTCGATCGTCATCCCAGAGGGGAAGTCGGAAGACCACTTGTACTACTTCCAGTAAGCAATTGACTGTCCAACAGTTCTTTGCAGGGAAGATGTAATATCACAGCAGTCATCCTGTTGCAAAGCGGATAACTCAGGCCTTGGCAGCTGTGTTGGTGTTAGACGTGCATCTGGTATCCGCTGTTAGTTCACAAGCAATTAGAGAATTTCATGAGGTAGTGTGTCCCCGGTACCAAATACCATCTAGGTTCCACTTCTCTAGGCAGTTGATACCGAGAATGTACACAGACGTCAGAAAAAGACTCACCAGTGTCCTAAATAATGCAGTTGTACCCAATGTCCACTTAACCACAGACATGTGGACAAGTGGAGCAGGGCAGACTCAGGACTATATGACTGTGACAGCCCACTGGGTAGATGTATTGCCTCCCGCAGCAAGAACAGCAGTGGCGGCACCAGCAGCAGCATCTCGCAAATGCTAACTCGTTCATAGGAAGGCTACGCTTTGTATCACCGCTTTCCATAAGAGGCACACAGCTGACAACCTCTTACGGAAACTGAGGAACATCATTGCAGAATGGCTTACCCCAATTGGACTCTTCTGGGGATTTGTGACATCGGACAACGCCACCAATATTGTGCGTGCATTACATGTGGGCAAATTCCAGCACGACCCATGTTTTGCACATACATTGAATTTGGTGGTGCAGAATTATTTAAAAAATGACAGGGGCGTGCAAGAGATGCTGTCGGTGGCCCGAAGAATTGCGGGCCACTTTCGGCATTCAGCCAGCGTGTGCCGAAGACTAGAGCACCATCAAACACTCCTGAACCTGCCCCACCATCAGCTGAAGCAGGAGGTGGTACCGAGGTGGAATTCAACCCTCTATAATCTTCAGAGGATGGAGGAGCAACAAAAGGCCATTCAAACCTATGCATCTGCCTATGACATAGGCAAAGGAGGGGGAATGCACCTGACTCAAGCGCAGTGGAGAATGATTTCAACGTTGTGCAAGGTTCTGCAACCCTTTGAACTTGCCACACGTGAAGTCAGTTCAGACACTGCCAGCCTGAGTCAGGTCATTCCCCTCATCAGGCTTTTGCAGAAGCAGCTGGAGAGATTGAAGGAGGAGCTAAAATGGAGCGATTTCGCTAGGCATGTGGGACTTGTGGATGGAGCCCTTAATTCGATAAACCAGGATTCACGGGTGGTCAATCTGTTGAAATTAGAGCACTATATTTTGGCCACCGTGCTCGATCCTAGGTTTAAAGCCTACATTGTATCTCTCTTTCCGGCAGACACAAGTCTGCAGAGGTTCAAAGACATGCTGGTGAGAAAATTGTCAAGTCAAGCAGAACGTGACCCGTCAACAGCTCCTCCATCACATTCTCCCACAACTGGCTGCGAGGAAAAGGCTAAGAATTCCGAGCCTACCCACTGGCGGTGATGCAGGGCAGTCTGGAGCGAGTGCTGACATCTGGTCCGGACTGAAGGACCTGCCAACAATTACTGATATGTCGTCTACTGTCACTGCATATGATTCTGTCACCATTGAAAGAATGGTGGAGGATTGTATGAGTGACAGCATCCAAGTAGGGCCGTCAGACAGTCCGTACGTATACTGGCAGGAAAAAAAGGCAATTTGGAGGCCCTTGCACAAACTGGCTTTATTTTACCTAAGTTGCCCACCCCTCCAGTGTGTACTCCGAAAGTGTGTTTAGTGCAGCCGGTCACCTTGTCAGCGATCGGCGTTCGAGGTTACTTCCACAAAATGTGGAGAAGATGATGTTCATCAAAATGAATTATAAATCAATTCCTCCATGGAGACATTCACCAGCAATTGCCCCCAGAAAGTACACATGGACCTGAGTTGGTGGATTCCAGTGGGGACAAATTAATACTCTGTGAGGAGGGGTATGTACACAGTGAAAGGGGTGATGAATCAGACGATGAGGAGGAGGTGGACATCTTGCCTCTGTAGAGCCAGTTTGTGCAAGGAGAGATTGATTGCTTCTTTTTGGTGGGGGCCCAAACCAACCAGTCATTTCAGCCACAGTCGTGTGGCAGACCCTGTCACTGAAATGATGGGTTTGTTAAAGTGTGCATGTCCTGTTTATACAACATAAGGGTGGGTGGGAGGGCCCAAGTACAATTCCATCGTGCACCTCTTTTTTTTTAATCTTTGCATCATGTGATGTTTGGGGCTAATTTTTTTAAGTGCCATCTTGTCTGACACTGCAGTGCCACTCCTAGATGGGCCAGGTGTTTGTGCCGCCCACTTGGGTCGCTTAGCTTAGTCATCCAGCGACCTCGGTGCAAATTTTAGGACTAAAAATAATATTGTGAGGTGTTCAGAATAGACTGGAAATTAGTGGAAATTATGGTTATTGAGGTTAATCTTACTATGGGATCATAATTACCCCCAAATTCTATGATTTAATCTGTTTTTGAGGGGTTTAAAAAAAAAAACAACCGAATCCAAAACACACCCGAATCAGACAAAAAAATTTCAGGGAGGTTTTGCCAAAACGCGTCCAAATCCAAAACATGGCCGCGGAACCGAATCCAAAACCCGAAAAATTTCCGGTGCACATCTCTAAAATAAATAAATATATCTCAGTGCCTCCCCAACCAATGACCTCACCGCACGTCCCTGCAAATGAGGACATAGGATTTGTGACATGCGAGTAGAACAGTAAGACGATCATGTGATCAGGACACTGGCGCATACACTGAAAAGTTCAGTCGTATTGCATATACACAAGTGGATATAAAAGAGAACAAAATAGTATAAAAATAAAACAGAATAATAATTTCCTTTCTTGTCAGATGTTCAACTGATGTTTCAGGCATCCCACAGGACAAAAGGTTTTCAATGCCATGGGGTGACATTTGCTGGTGGGCGGCACAGCATGCTCACTTACATAAGAGCCCTGCTAGGCCGATAATCAGATGAGGCCAGGTGATTCATTCTTTATGTTTTTGTCACACCAACTTATTTTTTTTATTTTGTAACTGGTGAGGGAGGAGGAGGCAATGGGCAATAATTATTTTTTTGTGGGGTGGGGAAGGGGGTGAGGTTGGCGCCACTTTGGCAGTCAGGAGACCCCAACATGAAGGGGCAGTGACATGATGGGGCGACCGATAATATTGTGTCTAGGAGCGGCCTGACCCCTCAATTCACCCCTGCTCACTCCCCCATCTCTTTTTCCTTCCCCATCTCGCACACACTGCAGTCATAATCAATATACACTGCTCAAAAAAATAAAGGGAACACTAAAATTAGAGATGAGCGGGTTCGGTTCCTCGGAATCCGAACCCGCCCGAACTTCAGGTTTTTTTACACGGGGCCGAGCGACTCGGATCTTCCCGCCTTGCTCTGTTAACCCGAGCGCGCCCGAACGTCATCATCCCGCTGTCGGATTCTCGCGAGGCTCGTATTCTATCGCGAGACTCGGATTCTATATAAGGAGCCGCGCGTCGCCGCCATTTTCACACGTGCATTGAGATTGATAGGGAGAGGACGTGGCTGGCGTCCTCTCCGTTTAGACTAGAGTACTAGAGAGAGACACAAATTTTGGGGAGCATATTATTAGGAGGAGTACTACTTGCTGCTGATAGTGTGACCAGTGACCACCAGTTTAATTAATCCGTTCTCTGCCTGAAAAAAAACGATACACAGTGTGACACAGTCACATACCATATCTGTGCTCAGCCCAGTGTGCTGCATCATATGTAATACTGTATATCATTATCTGACTGTGCTGAGTGCTCACTGCTCACACAGCTTAATTGTGGGGGAGACTGGGGAGCAGTTATAGCAGGAGTACATATTTTAAGTACAGTGCACACTTTTGCTGCCAGAGTGCCACTGCCAGTGTGACTGACCAGTGACCACTGACCACCAGTATTGTGATTGTCTGCTGACCACCAGTATATTGTGATTGTCTGCCTGAAAAAGTTAAACACTCGTCGTGTGGTGTTTTTATAAACGCATTCTGCAGACAGTGTCCAGCAGGTCCGTCATTACATAATATATACCTGTCCGGCTGCAGTACTAGTGTGATATATATATATATTTAAATTTTATCTCATTATCATCCAGTCTATATTAGCAGCAGACACAGTACGGTAGTCCACGGCTGTAGCTACCTCTGTGTCGGCAGTCGCTCGTCCATCCATAATTGTATACCACCTACCCGTGTTTTTTTTTTTTTTCTATCTTCTTGATACTAGTAGCTTACTTTAGGAGTCTGCAGTGCTGAGTCTGACAGACAGTGTCCAGCAGGTCCGTCATTACATAATATATACCTGTCCGGCTGCAGTACTAGTGTGATATATATATTTTAATTTTATCTCATTATCATCCAGTCTATATTAGCAGCAGACACAGTACGGTAGTCCACGGCTGTAGCTACCTCTGTGTCGGCAGTCGCTCGTCCATCCATAATTGTATACCACCTACCCGTGGTTTTTTTTTTTTTCTATCTTCTTGATACTAGTAGCTTACTTTAGGAGTCTGCAGTGCTGACAGACAGTGTCCAGCAGGTCCGTCATTACATAATATATACCTGTCCGGCTGCAGTACTAGTGTGATATATATATATATTTTAATTTTATCTCATTATCATCCAGTCTATATTAGCAGCAGACACAGTACGGTAGTCCACGGCTGTAGCTACCTCTGTGTCGGCAGTCGCTCGTCCATCCATAATTGTATACCACCTACCCGTGTTTTTTTTTTTTTCTATCTTCTTGATACTAGTAGCTTACTTTAGGAGTCTGCAGTGCTGAGTCTGACAGACAGTGTCCAGCAGGTCCGTCATTACATAATATATACCTGTCCGGCTGCAGTACTAGTGTGATATATATATTTTAATTTTATCTCATTATCATCCAGTCTATATTAGCAGCAGACACAGTACGGTAGTCCACGGCTGTAGCTACCTCTGTGTCGGCAGTCGCTCGTCCATCCATAATTGTATACCACCTACCCGTGTTTTTTTTTTTTTTCTATCTTCTTGATACTAGTAGCTTACTTTAGGAGTCTGCAGTGCTGACAGACAGTGTCCAGCAGGTCCGTCATTACATAATATATACCTGTCCGGCTGCAGTACTAGTGTGATATATATATATATTTTAATTTTATCTCATTATCATCCAGTCTATATTAGCAGCAGACACAGTACGGTAGTCCACGGCTGTAGCTACCTCTGTGTCGGCAGTCGCTCGTCCATCCATAATTGTATACCACCTACCCGTGGTTTTTTTTTTTTTTCTATCTTCTTGATACTAGTAGCTTACTTTAGGAGTCTGCAGTGCTGAGTCTGACAGACAGTGTCCAGCAGGTCCGTCATTACATAATATATACCTGTCCGGCTGCAGTACTAGTGTGATATATATATATATATTTTAATTTTATCTCATTATCATCCAGTCTATATTAGCAGCAGACACAGTACGGTAGTCCACGGCTGTAGCTACCTCTGTGTCGGCAGTCGCTCGTCCATCCATAATTGTATACCACCTACCCGTGGTTTTTTTTCTTTCTATCTTCTTGATACTAGTAGCTTACTTTAGGAGTCTGCAGTGCTGACAGACAGTGTCCAGCAGGTCCGTCATTACATAATATATACCTGTCCGGCTGCAGTACTAGTGTGATATATATATATATATTAATTTTATCCCATTATCATCCAGTCTATATTAGCAGCAGACACAGTACGGTAGTCCACGGCTGTAGCTACCTCTGTGTCAGCAGTCGCTCGTCCATCCATAATTGTACACCACCTACCCGTGTTTTTTTTTTTTTTTCTATCTTCTTGATACTAGTAGCTTACTTTAGGAGTCTGCAGTGCTGAGTCTGACAGACAGTGTCCAGCAGGTCCGTCATTACATAATATATACCTGTCCGGCTGCAGTACTAGTGTGATATATATATTTTAATTTTATCTCATTATCATCCAGTCTATATTAGCAGCAGACACAGTACGGTAGTCCACAGCTGTAGCTACCTCTGTGTCGGCAGTCGCTCGTCCATCCATAATTGTATACCACCTACCCGTGGGTTTTTTTTTCTCTATCTTCTTGATACTAGTAGCTTACTTTAGGAGTCTGCAGTGCTGACAGACAGTGTCCAGCAGGTCCGTCATTACATAATATATACCTGTCCGGCTGCAGTAATAGTGTGATATATATATATATTTTAATTTTATCTCATTATCATCCAGTCTATATTAGCAGCAGACACAGTACGGTAGTCCACGGCTGTAGCTACCTCTGTGTCGGCAGTCGCTCGTCCATCCATAATTGTATACCACCTACCCGTGGTTTTTTTTTTTTCTATCTTCTTGATACTAGTAGCTTACTTTAGGAGTCTGCAGTGCTGAGTCTGACAGACAGTGTCCAGCAGGTCCGTCATTACATAATATATACCTGTCCGGCTGCAGTACTAGTGTGATATATATATATATTTTAATTTTATCTCATTATCATCCAGTCTATATTAGCAGCAGACACAGTACGGTAGTCCACGGCTGTAGCTACCTCTGTGTCGGCAGTCGCTCGTCCATCCATAATTGTATACCACCTACCCGTGGTTTTTTTTTTTTTCTATCTTCTTGATACTAGTAGCTTACTTTAGGAGTCTGCAGTGCTGAGTCTGACAGACAGTATCCAGCAGGTCCGTCATTACATAATATATACCTGTCCGGCTGCAGTACTAGTGTGATATATATATATATATTTTAATTTTATCTCATTATCATCCAGTCTATATTAGCAGCAGACACAGTACGGTAGTCCACGGCTGTAGCTACCTCTGTGTCGGCAGTCGCTCGTCATCCATAAGTATACTAGTATCCATCCATCTCCATTGTTTACCTGAGGTGCCTTTTAGTTGTGCCTATTAAAATATGGAGAACAAAAATGTTGAGGTTCCAAAAATAGGGAAAGATCAAGATCGACTTCCACCTCGTGCTGAAGCTGCTGCCACTAGTCATGGCCGAGACGATGAAATGCCAGCAACGTCGTCTGCCAAGGCCGATGCCCAATGTCATAGTACAGAGCATGTAAAATCCAAAACACCAAATATCAGTAAAAAAAGGACTCAAAAATCTAAAATAAAATTGTCGGAGGAGAAGCGTAAACTTGCCAATATGCCATTTACCACACGGAGTGGCAAGGAACGGCTGAGGCCCTGGCCTATGTTCATGGCTAGTGGTTCAGCTTCACATGAGGATGGAAGCACTCAGCCTCTCGCTAGAAAAATGAAAAGACTCAAGCTGGCAAAAGCACAGCAAAGAACTGTGCGTTCTTCGAAATCCCAAATCCACAAGGAGAGTCCAATTGTGTCGGTTGCGATGCCTGACCTTCCCAACACTGGACGTGAAGAGCATGCACCTTCCACCATTTGCACGCCCCCTGCAAGTGCTGGAAGGAGCACCCGCAGTCCAGTTCCTGATAGTCAGATTGAAGAAGTCAGTGTTGAAGTACACCAGGATGAGGAGGATATGGGTGTTGCTGGCACTGGGGAGGAAATTGACAAGGAGGATTCTGATGGTGAGGTGGTTTGTTTAAGTCAGGCACCCGGGGAGACACCTGTTGTCCGTGGGAGGAATATGGCCATTGACATGCCTGGTGAAAATACCAAAAAAATCAGCTCTTCGGTGTGGAAGTATTTCAACAGAAATGCGGACAACATTTGTCAAGCCGTGTGTTGCCTTTGTCAAGCTGTAATAAGTAGGGGTAAGGACGTTAACCACCTCGGAAAATCCTCCCTTATACGTCACCTGCAGCGCATTCATAATAAGTCAGTGACAAGTTCAAAAACTTTGGGCGACAGCGGAAGCAGTCCACTGACCAGTAAATCCCTTTCTCTTGTAACCAAGCTCACGCAAACCACCCCACCAACTCCCTCAGTGTCAATTTCCTCCTTCCCCAGGAATGCCAATAGTCCTGCAGGCCATGTCACTGGCAATTCTGACGAGTCCTCTCCTGCCTGGGATTCCTCCGATGCATCCTTGCGTGTAACGCCTACTGCTGCTGGCGCTGCTGTTGTTGCTGCTGGGAGTCGATGGTCATCCCAGAGGGGAAGTCGTAAGCCCACTTTTACTACTTCCACCAAGCAATTGACTGTCCAACAGTCCTTTGCGAGGAAGATGAAATATCACAGCAGTCATCCTGTTGCAAAGCGGATAACTGAGGCCTTGACAACTATGTTGGTGTTAGATGTGCGTCCGGTATCCGCCGTTAGTTCACAGGGAACTAGACAATTTCTTGAGGTAGTGTGCCCCCGTTACCAAATACCATCTAGGTTCCACTTCTCTAGGCAGGCGATACCGAGAATGTACACGGACGTCAGAAAAAGACTCACCAGTGTCCTAAAAAATGCAGTTGTACCCAATGTCCACTTAACCACGGACATGTGGAAAAGTGGAGCAGGGCAGGGTCAGGACTATATGACTGTGACAGCCCACTGGGTAGATGTATGGACTCCCGCCGCAAGAACAGCAGCGACGGCACCAGTAGCAGCATCTCGCAAACGCCAACTCTTTCCTAGGCAGGCTACGCTTTGTATCACCGGTTTCCAGAATACGCACACAGCTGAAAACCTCTTACGGCAACTGAGGAAGATCATCGCGGAATGGCTTACCCCAATTGGACTCTCCTGTGGATTTGTGGCATCGGACAACGCCAGCAATATTGTGTGTGCATTAAATATGGGCAAATTCCAGCACGTCCCATGTTTTGCACATACCTTGAATTTGGTGGTGCAGAATTATTTAAAAAACGAGAGGGGCGTGCAAGAGATGCTGTCGGTGGCCAGAAGAATTGCGGGACACTTTCGGCGTACAGGCACCACGTACAGAAGACTGCAGCACCACCAAAAACGCCTGAACCTGCCCTGCCATCATCTGAAGCAAGAAGTGGTAACGAGGTGGAATTCAACCCTATATATGCTTCAGAGGTTGGAGGAGCAGCAAAAGGCCATTCAAGCCTATACAATTGAGCACGATATAGGAGGTGGAATGCACCTGTCTCAAGCGCAGTGGAGAATGATTTCAACGTTGTGCAAGGTTCTGCTGCCCTTTGAACTTGCCACACGTGAAGTCAGTTCAGACACTGCCAGCCTGAGTCAGGTCATTCCCCTCAGCAGGCTTTTGCAGAAGAAGCTGTAGACATTGAAGGAGGAGCTAGGCATGTGGGACTTGTGGATGGAGCCCTTAATTCGCTTAACAAGGATTCACGGGTGGTCAATCTGTTGAAATCAGAGCACTACATTTTGGCCACCGTGCTCGATCCTAGATTTAAAACCTACCTTGGATCTCTCTTTCCGGCACACACAAGTCTGCTGGGGTTCAAAGACCTGCTGGTGAGAAAATTGTCAAGTCAAGCGGAACGCGACCTGTCAACATCTCCTCCTTCACATTCTCCCGCAACTGGGGGTGCGAGGAAAAGGCTCAGAATTCCGAGCCCACCCGCTGGCGGTGATGCAGGGCAGTCTGGAGCGACTGCTGATGCTGACATCTGGTCCGGACTGAAGGACCTGCCAACGATTACGGACATGTCGTCTACTGGCACTGCATATGATTCTCTCCCCATTGAAAGAATGGTGGAGGATTATATGAGTGACCGCATCCAAGTAGGCACGTCAGACAGTCCGTACTTATACTGGCAGGAAAAAGAGGCAATTTGGAGGCCCTTGCACAAACTGGCTTTATTCTACTTAAGTTGCCCTCCCACAAGTGTGTACTCCGAAAGAGTGTTTAGTGCCGCCGCTCACCTTGTCAGCAATCGGCGTACGAGGTTACTTCCAGAAAATGTGGAGAAGATGATGTTCATTAAAATGAATTATAATCAATTCCTCCGTGGAGACATTGACCAGCAGCAATTGCCTCCACAAAGTACACAGGGAGCTGAGATGGTGGATTCCAGTGGGGACGAATTGATAATCTGTGAGGAGGGGGATGTACACGGTGATATATCGGAGGATGATGATGAGGTGGACATCTTGCCTCTATAGAGCCAGTTTGTGCAAGGAGAGATTAATTGCTTCTTTTTTGGTGGGGGTCCAAACCAACCCGTCATTTCAGTCACAGTCGTGTGGCAGACCCTGTCACTGAAATGATGGGTTGGTTAAAGTGTGCATGTCCTGTTTATACAACATAAGGGTGGGTGGGAGGGCCCAAGGACAATTCCATCTTGCACCTCTTTTTTCTTTCATTTTTCTTTGCGTCATGTGCTGTTTGGGGAGTATTTTTTTGAAGGGCCATCCTGCGTGACACTGCAGTGCCACTCCTAGATGGGCCAGGTGTTTGTGTCGGTCACTAGGGTCGCTTATCTTACTCACACAGCTACCTCATTGCGCCTCTTTTTTTCTTTGCGTCATGTGCTGTTTGGGGAGTGTTTTTTGGAAGGGCCATCCTGCGTGACACTGCAGTGCCACTCCTAGATGGGCCAGGTGTTTGTGTCGGCCACTAGGGTCGCTTATCTTACTCACACAGCTACCTCATTGCGCCTCTTTTTTTCTTTGCGTCATGTGCTGTTTGGGGAGTGTTTTTTGGAAGGGCCATCCTGCGTGACACTGCAGTGCCACTCCTAGATGGGCCAGGTGTTTGTGTCGGCCACTAGGGTCGCTTAGCTTAGTCATCCAGCGACCTCGGTGCAAATTTTAGGACTAAAAATAATATTGTGAGGTGTTCAGAATAGACTGAAAATGAGTGGAAATTATGGTTTTTGAGGTTAATAATACTTTGGGATCAAAATGACCCCCAAATTCTATGATTTAAGCTGTTTTTTAGTGTTTTTTGAAAAAAACACCCGAATCCAAAACACACCCGAATCGACAAAAAAAATTCGATGAGGTTTTGCCAAAACGCGGTCGAACCCAAAACACGGCCGCGGAACCGAACCCAAAACCAAAACACAAAACCCGAAAAATTTCAAGTGCACATCTCTAACTAAAATAACACATCCTAGATCTGAATGAATGAAATATTCTTATTAAATTCTTTGTTCTTTACATAGTTGAATGTGCTGACAACAAAATCACACAAATATTATCAATGGAAATCAAATTTATTAACCCATGGAGGTCTGTATTTGGAGTCACACTCAAAATTAAAGTGGAAAAACACACTACAGGCTGATCCAACTTTGATGTAATGTCCTTAAAACAAGTCAAAATGAGGCTCAGTAGTGTGTGTGGCCTCCACGTGCCTGTATGACCTCCCTACAACGCTTGGGCATGCTCCTGATGAGGTGGCGGATGGTCTCCTGAGGGATCTCCTCCCAGACCTGGACTAAAGCATCCGCCAACTCCTGGACAGTCTGTGGTGCAACGTGGTGTTGGTGGATGGAGCGAGACATGATGTCCCAGATGTGCTCAATTGGATTCAGGTCTGGGGAATGGACGGGCCAGTCCATAGCATCAATGCCTTTGTCTTGCAGGAACTGCTGACACACTCCAGCCACATGAGATCTAGCATTGTCTTGCATTAGGAGGAACCCAGGGCCAACCGCACCAGCATATGGTCTCACAAGGGGTCTGAGGATCTCATCTCGGTACCTAATGGCAGTCAGGCTACCTCTGGCGAGCACATGGAGGGCTGTGCGGCCCCCCAAAGAAATGCCACCCCACACCATTACTGACCCACTGCCAAACCGGTCATGCTGGAGGATGTTGCTGGCAGCAGAACGTTCTCCTTGGCGTCTCCAGACTCTGTCACGTCTGTCACATGTGCTCAGTGAGAACCTGCTTTCATCTGTGAAGAGCACAGGGCGCCAGTGGCGAATTTGCCAATCTTGGTGTTCTCTGGCAAATGCCAAACGTCCTGCATGGTGTTGGGCTGGATGTCGGGCTCTCATACCACCCTCATGGAGTCTGTTTCTGATCATTTGAGTAGACACATGCACATTTGTGGCTTGCTGGAGGTCATTTTGCAGGACTCTGGCAGTGCTCCTCCTGTTCCTCCTTGCACAAAGGCGGAGGTAGCGGTCCTGCTGCTGGGTTGTTGCCCTCCTATGGCCTACTCCACGTCTCCTGATGTACTGCCCTGTCTCCTGGTAGCGCCTCCATGCTCTGGACACTACGCTGACAGACACAGCAAACCTTCTTGCCACAGCTCGCATTGATGTGCCATCCTGGATGAGCTGCACTACCTGAGCCACTTGTGTGGGTTGTAGACTCCGTCTCATGCTACCACTAGAGTGAAAGCACCGCCAGCTTTCAAAAGTGACCAAAACATCAGCCAGAAAGCATAGGAGCTGAGAAGTGGTCTGTGGTCACCACCTGCAGAACAACTCCTTTATTGGGTGTGTCTTGCTAAGTGCCTATAATTTCCACCTGCTGTCTATTCCATTTGCGCAACAGCATGTGAAATTGATTGTCAATCAGTGTTGCTTTCCAAGTGGACAGTTTGATTTCACAGAAGTGTGATTGACTTGGAGTTACATTGTGTTGTTTAAGTGTTCCCTTTATTTTTTTGAGCAGTGTATTACTGTGGATACCTATGTAATGTCCACCCACAAACAAACACATGACATTTACGGTGCCGAAAACTTGAACTAAATTGTGGGGTGCTAGTGTGAATCAGGTTCGGGTGATCAGAGCGGCAGACCTGCTTTACCTCTCAGACACAATGACAACACAAACATAATATAGTATCCAACTCCATTTTATTATCCTAACAAAATTTACAAGAGGCAGGTAAACAGGGAACTGGCGCACAATTGAAGCAGGCTGGTTATGGCTTCTAAATAACAGTCTCAGGTAACCAGCGTTAGCAATACAGGTAGCAGGTAAGCAAGTAACTGGTGCACAATTGAAGCAGGCTGGTTATGGCTTCTAAATAATAGTCTCAGGTAACCAGCGTCAGAAATACAGGTAGCAGGTAAGCAGGAACTTGTGCACGATTAAAGCAGGCTGGTTATGGCTATTAAACGACAGTCTCAGGTAACCAGCGTTATCAATACAAGTAGCAGGTAAGCAGGTAACTTGTGCACAATTAAAGCAGGCTGGTTATGGCTACTAAACAACAGTCTCAGGTAACCAGCGTCAGCAATACAGGTAGCAGGTAAGCAGGAACTTGTGCACGATTAAAGCAGGCTGGTTATGGCTATTAAACGACAGTCTCAGGTAACCAGCGTTAGCAATACAGGTAGCAGGTAAGCAGGAACTTGTGCACAATTAAAGCAGGCTGGTTATGGCTACTAAACAACAGTCTCAGGTAACCAGCGTCAGCAATACAGGTAGCAGGTAAGCAGGAACTTGTGCACGATTAAAGCAGGCTGGTTATGGCTATTAAACGACAGTCTCAGGTAACCAGCGTTATCAATACAAGTAGCAGGTAAGCAGGTAACTTGTGCACAATTACAGCAGGCTGGTTATGGCTACTAAACAACAGTCTCAGGTAACCAGCGTCAGCAATACAGGTAGCAGGTAAGCAGGAACTTGTGCACGATTAAAGCAGGCTGGTTATGGCTATTAAACGACAGTCTCAGGTAACCAGCGTTATCAATACAAGTAGCAGGTAAACAGGTAACTTGTGCACAATTAAAGCAGGCTGGTTATGGCTACTAAACAACAGTCTCAGGTAACCAGCGTCAGCAATACAGGTAGCAGGTAAGCAGGAACTTGTGCACGATTAAAGCAGGCTGGATATGGCTATTAAACGACAGTCTCAGGTAACCAGCGTTATCAATACAAGTAGCAGGTAAGCAGGTAACTTGTGCACAATTAAAGCAGGCTGGTTATGGCTACTAAACAACAGTCTCAGGTAACCAGCGTCAGCAATACAGGTAGCAGGTAACCAGGAACTTGTGCACGATTAAAGCAGGCTGGTTATGGCTATTAAACGACAGTCTCAGGTAACCAGCGTTAGCAATACAAGTAGCAGGTAAGCAGGTAACTTGTGCACAATTAAAGCAGGCTGGTTATGGCTTCTAAATAATAGTCTCAGGTAACCAGCGTTGGCAATGCAGGTGGCAGGTAAACAGGTAACTGGCGCACAATTGAAGCAGGCTGGTTATGGCTTCTAAATAACAGTCTCAGGTAACCAGCGTTGGCAATACAGGTGGCAGGTAAGCAGGTAACTGTTGCACAATTGAAGCAGGCTGGTTATGGCTTCTAAATAATAGTCTCAGGTAACCAGCGTCAGCAATACAGGTAGTAGGTAAGCAGGTACTTGTGTACAATTAAAGCAGGCTGGTTATGGCTTGTTAACAACAGTCTCAGGTAACCAGCGTTCCTTAGTAGCGGATAAATGCATTAACATTAGCTTTCACACTGCTGGGCGGAGCTTGCATAAAAAGAACTATCAGTACCAGCATTCCTTAATAGCAGATAAATGCATTAACATTAGCTTTCACACTGCTGGGCGGAGCTTGCATAAAAAAAACTATCAGTATCAGCAATCCTTAATAGCGGATAAATGCTTTAACATTAACTTTCACACTGCTGGGCGGAGCTTGCATAAAAAGAACTATCAGTATCAGCAATCCTTAATAGCAGATAAATGTATTAACATTAGCTTTCACACTGCTGGGCGGAGCTTGCATAAAAAAGAACTATCAGTACCAGCATTCCTTAATAGCAGATAAATGCATTAACATTAGCTTTCACACTGCTGGGCGGAGCTTGCATAAAAAGAACTATCAGTACCAGCATTCCTTAATAGCAGATAAATGCATTAACATTAGCTTTCACACTGCTGGGCGGAGCTTGCATAAAAAGAACTATCAGTACCAGCATTCCTTAATAGCAGATAAATGCATTAACATTAGCTTTCACACTGCTGGGCGGAGCTTGCATAAAAAGAACTACCAGTACCAGCATTCCTTAATAGCAGATAAATGCATTAACATTAGCTTTCACACTGCTGGGCGGAGCTTGCATAAAAAAGAACTATCAGTACCAGCATTCCTTAATAGCAGACAAATGCATTAACATTAGCTTTTACACTGCTGGGCGGAGCTTGCATAAAAAAAACTATCAGTATCAGCAATCCTTAATAGCGGATAAATGCTTTAACATTAACTTTCACACTGCTGGGCGGAGCTTGCATAAAAAGAACTATCAGTACCAGCATTCCTTAATAGCAGATAAATGCATTAACATTAGCTTTCACACTGCTGGGCGGAGCTTGCATAAAAAGAACTATCAGTACCAGCATTCCTTAATAGCAGATAAATGCATTAACATTAGCTTTCACACTGCTGGGCGGAGCTTGCATAAAAAGAACTATCAGTACCAGCATTCCTTAATAGCAGATAAATGCATTAACATTAGCTTTCACACTGCTGGGCGGAGCTTGCATAAAAAAGAACTATCAGTACCAGCATTCCTTAATAGCAGACAAATGCATTAACATTAGCTTTTACACTGCTGGGCGGAGCTTGCATAAAAAAACTATCAGTATCAGCAATCCTTAATAGCGGATAAATGCTTTAACATTAACTTTCACACTGCTGGGCGGAGCTTGCATAAAAAGAACTATCAGTACCAGCATTCCTTAATAGCAGATAAATGCATTAACATTAGCTTTCACACTGCTGGGCGGAGCTTGCATAAAAAAGAACTATCAGTACCAGCATTCCTTAATAGCAGACAAATGCATTAACATTAGCTTTTACACTGCTGGGCGGAGCTTGCATAAAAAAGAACTATCTGTACCAGCATTCCTTAATAGCAGATAAATGCATTAACATTAGTTTTCACACTGCTGGGCGGAGCTTGCATAAAAAGAACTATCAGTACCAGCATTCCTTAATAGCAGATAAATGCATTAACATTAGCTTTCACACTGCTGGGCGGAGCTTGCATAAAAAGAACTATCAGTACCAGCATTCCTTAATAGCAGATAAATGCATTAACATTAGCTTTCACACTGCTGGGCGGAGCTTGCATAAAAAGAACTATCAGTACCAGCATTCCTTAATAGCAGATAAATGCATTAACATTAGCTTTCACACTGCTGGGCGGAGCTTGCATAAAAAAGAACTATCAGTACCAGCATTCCTTAATAGCAGACAAATGCATTCACAAATATATAAGGGCAGTCTACCCCCTTTTACAACATTCCAAAACAAATATGCGGGGCACAGCACTAGTGGGGAGCCTCTTCCCCTGGAATACAATATATTGCCCCCAGATTACAGAGTCTTTGCAGCAGAAGGGGTTAAGCCGGGCACATACAAATGAGGGGAGCGCAACTCCTAATTATCTAAACTTGCGGGGGTACTGTGATGAGGGGAGCCCACCCCTTTTATTATTAATTGTCTCACCGGGGCACTCATGAAGGGCAACCTACCCACTTAGTAAATATGTTCCCCAAATGCAGAGTTCATGCAGCGGAAGGGGTTAAATATCGGACACAGGGGATCTTAGGGGTGTCTACACCCTTTTTTAAATACTATGTCCCCTATTAGCAGAGTTTTTGCAGCGGAGGGCACAACAGGGGCAGAGTAGGGCAGCGGAAGGGCGATCAGGGTCTCACCACCTGCTGCGGCGCTTCTGCCACCTCCGATGCTCCGCTTCTTCATTCCTTCTGCCGGCGATGTCCTCTTCTGCTCCGGTCCCCGCCGTCCTCTCACTGGTCTCCAGCCGCAGGTCCGCGCCGTCCTCTCACTGGTCTCCAGCCGCAGGTCGCTTTTCTCCGTGCAGCAGGCTCCGGTCCGCGCCGTCATCTCTACGCTGGGGTCTTCTCGGGTCCTCGCCGTACTCCAGCCGCCAGGGGTCCTCGCTGGGGTTTTCTTCCCGGGGTCGTCCTTCGCGGTGCCTGCGCGCTTCTCATCTGCCGCTCCTTGGAATCCAGGGGACGGATGTCATCACTGCTCTGCTGGACGGGCTGCGGTTCCTCCGGCCCAGCGCTCCAGTCTCTCAGCAGCGGCGGCTCTTCTCCGCACTCCATCCCCGCTGGCACTGACGCGGCCAGCTCTTCTCCTCAGGCAGGGTCTCCGGCATTCTTCTGGCACTGGTGCTCCGGTCGCTGGTTCTCCCCTCGGCTTCTTCTCTGCGCAGACGGTCCTCACACACTGGCAGGCGGCTCCTGGGGCTACATGGCGACACCTTCCCCAGGTAATCTTCCCATTCCTCCAGGGCTCCTCTGGCAGCGATCCTCCCAGCGCTGCATACTCCAGTCTTCAGGCTCTGGACACTACATGGCTCCACTTCCCCAGGTACATATTCCCATTCCTCCAGGTCTCTCTCTCCTGTGCTGTGAGGCTTCTTTTAAGGGTCCTGGTGCTCCTCCACCTCCCCTCTCCTCTATGATGACTGGCTCCCGGGGCCCCAGCAACAGACCACCCCCTGGTCACTCTGCCCTACAACCCAGGGGACCCAATCAGCTGGGGACATGTTTCCCAGACTTTTTATGTTGCTGGGTAAGAAGTGACAGGACCAGAGAATTGGCGGCAAAATCCCTGTCCCAATCTGACAGGGTCACATAAAGTTCAGCCCACGATCTACTCTGGGACTTGTAGTTCCACAATGTAAACAAAACAAAAAAAATCACAAGGGGATCTCCATGGTGCAATAGCTTCAGGGTATTACATTCTTCCCCCCTAAAATTATACGTGTCCTCACGTATACACCTTAACACTATACATCGGTTAACATAAGCCTTGAACTGGGTACAGCTCTGTTGGCAAACAAGTCATTGTGTCTGGAGCACAGGCCCGCCTGCGATTCTCTGATCCTGTTCGTGACGCCAAAATTTATGTAATGTCCACCCACAAACAAACACATGACATTTACGGTGCCGAAAACTTGAACTAAATTGTGGGGTGCTAGTGTGAATCAGGTTCGGGTGATCAGAGCGGCAGACCTGCTTTACCTCTCAGACACAATGACAACACAAACATAATATAGTATCCAACTCCATTTTATTATCCTAACAAAATTTACAAGAGGCAGGTAAACAGGGAACTGGCGCACAATTGAAGCAGGTTGGTTATGGCTTCTAAATAACAGTCTCAGGTAACCAGCGTTAGCAATACAGGTAGCAGGTAAGCAAGTAACTGGTGCACAATTGAAGCAGGCTGGTTATGGCTTCTAAATAATAGTCTCAGGTAACCAGCGTCAGAAATACAGGTAGCAGGTAAGCAGGAACTTGTGCACGATTAAAGCAGGCTGGTTATGGCTATTAAACGACAGTCTCAGGTAACCAGCGTTATCAATACAAGTAGCAGGTAAGCAGGTAACTTGTGTACAATTAAAGCAGGCTGGTTATGGCTACTAAACAACAGTCTCAGGTAACCAGCGTCAGCAATACAGGTAGCAGGTAAGCAGGAACTTGTGCACGATTAAAGCAGGCTGGTTATGGCTATTAAACGACAGTCTCAGGTAACCAGCGTTAGCAATACAGGTAGCAGGTAAGCAGGAACTTGTGCACAATTAAAGCAGGCTGGTTATGGCTACTAAACAACAGTCTCAGGTAACCAGCGTCAGCAATACAGGTAGCAGGTAAGCAGGAACTTGTGCACGATTAAAGCAGGCTGGTTATGGCTATTAAACGACAGTCTCAGGTAACCAGCGTTATCAATACAAGTAGCAGGTAAGCAGGTAACTTGTGCACAATTAAAGCAGGCTGGTTATGGCTACTAAACAACAGTCTCAGGTAACCAGTGTCAGCAATACAGGTAGCAGGTAAGCAGGAACTTGTGCACGATTAAAGCAGGCTGGTTATGGCTATTAAACGACAGTCTCAGGTAACCAGCGTTATCAATACAAGTAGCAGGTAAACAGGTAACTTGTGCACAATTAAAGCAGGCTGGTTATGGCTACTAAACAACAGTCTCAGGTAACCAGCGTCAGCAATACAGGTAGCAGGTAAGCAGGAACTTGTGCACGATTAAAGCAGGCTGGTTATGGCTATTAAACGACAGTCTCAGGTAACCAGCGTTAGCAATACAAGTAGCAGGTAAGCAGGTAACTTGTGCACAATTAAAGCAGGCTGGTTATGGCTTCTAAATAATAGTCTCAGGTAACCAGCGTTGGCAATGCAGGTGGCAGGTAAACAGGTAACTGGCGCACAATTGAAGCAGGCTGGTTATGGCTTCTAAATAACAGTCTCAGGTAACCAGCGTTGGCAATACAGGTGGCAGGTAAGCAGGTAACTGTTGCACAATTGAAGCAGGCTGGTTATGGCTTCTAAATAATAGTCTCAGGTAACCAGCGTCAGCAATACAGGTAGTAGGTAAGCAGGAACTTGTGTACAATTAAAGCAGGCTGGTTATGGCTTGTTAACAACAGTCTCAGGTAACCAGCGTTCCTTAGTAGCGGATAAATGCATTAACATTAGCTTTCACACTGCTGGGCGGAGCTTGCATAAAAAGAACTATCAGTACCAGCATTCCTTAATAGCAGATAAATGCATTAACATTAGCTTTCACACTGCTGGGCGGAGCTTGCATAAAAAAAACTATCAGTATCAGCAATCCTTAATAGCGGATAAATGCTTTAACATTAACTTTCACACTGCTGGGCGGAGCTTGCATAAAAAGAACTATCAGTATCAGCAATCCTTAATAGCAGATAAATGTATTAACATTAGCTTTCACACTGCTGGGCGGAGCTTGCATAAAAAAGAACTATCAGTACCAGCATTCCTTAATAGCAGATAAATGCATTAACATTAGCTTTCACACTGCTGGGCGGAGCTTGCATAAAAAGAACTATCAGTACCAGCATTCCTTAATAGCAGATAAATGCATTAACATTAGCTTTCACACTGCTGGGCGGAGCTTGCATAAAAAGAACTATCAGTACCAGCATTCCTTAATAGCAGATAAATGCATTAACATTAGCTTTCACACTGCTGGGCGGAGCTTGCATAAAAAGAACTATCAGTACCAGCATTCCTTAATAGCAGATAAATGCATTAACATTAGCTTTCACACTGCTGGGCGGAGCTTGCATAAAAAAGAACTATCAGTACCAGCATTCCTTAATAGCAGACAAATGCATTAACATTAGCTTTTACACTGCTGGGCGGAGCTTGCATAAAAAAAACTATCAGTATCAGCAATCCTTAATAGCGGATAAATGCTTTAACATTAACTTTCACACTGCTGGGCGGAGCTTGCATAAAAAGAACTATCAGTACCAGCATTCCTTAATAGCAGATAAATGCATTAACATTAGCTTTCACACTGCTGGGCGGAGCTTGCATAAAAAAGAACTATCAGTACCAGCATTCCTTAATAGCAGACAAATGCATTAACATTAGCTTTTACACTGCTGGGCGGAGCTTGCATAAAAAAGAACTATCAGTACCAGCATTCCTTAATAGCAGATAAATGCATTAACATTAGCTTTCACACTGCTGGGCGGAGCTTGCATAAAAAGAACTATCAGTACCAGCATTCCTTAATAGCAGATAAATGCATTAACATTAGCTTTCACACTGCTGGGCGGAGCTTGCATAAAAAGAACTATCAGTACCAGCATTCCTTAATAGCAGATAAATGCATTAACATTAGCTTTCACACTGCTGGGCGGAGCTTGCATAAAAAGAACTATCAGTACCAGCATTCCTTAATAGCAGATAAATGCATTAACATTAGCTTTCACACTGCTGGGCGGAGCTTGCATAAAAAAGAACTATCAGTACCAGCATTCCTTAATAGCAGACAAATGCATTCACAAATATATAAGGGCAGTCTACCCCCTTTTACAACATTCCAAAACAAATATGCGGGGCACAGCACTAGTGGGGAGCCTCTTCCCCTGGAATACAATATATTGCCCCCAGATTACAGAGTCTTTGCAGCAGAAGGGGTTAAGCCGGGCACATACAAATGAGGGGAGCGCAACTCCTAATTATCTAAACTTGCGGGGGTACTGTGATGAGGGGAGCCCACCCCTTTTATTATTAATTGTCTCACCGGGGCACTCATGAAGGGCAACCTACCCACTTAGTAAATATGTTCCCCAAATGCAGAGTTCATGCAGCGGAAGGGGTTAAATATCGGACACAGGGGATCTTAGGGGTGTCTACACCCTTTTTTAAATACTATGTCCCCTATTAGCAGAGTTTTTGCAGCGGAGGGCACAACAGGGGCAGAGTAGGGCAGCGGAAGGGCGATCAGGGTCTCACCACCTGCTGCGGCGCTTCTGCCACCTCCGATGCTCCGCTTCTTCATTCCTTCTGCCGGCGATGTCCTCTTCTGCTCCGGTCCCCGCCGTCCTCTCACTGGTCTCCAGCCGCAGGTCCGCGCCGTCCTCTCACTGGTCTCCAGCCGCAGGTCGCTTTTCTCCGTGCAGCAGGCTCTGGTCCGCGCCGTCATCTCTACGCTGGGGTCTTCTCGGGTCCTCGCCGTACTCCAGCCGCCAGGGGTCCTCGCTGGGGTCTTCTTCCCGGGGTCGTCCTTCGCGGTGCCTGCGCGCTTCTCATCTGCCGCTCCTTGGAATCCAGGGGACGGATGTCATCACTGCTCTGCTGGACGGGCTGCGGTTCCTCCGGCCCAGCGCTCCAGTCTCTCAGCAGCGGCGGCTCTTCTCCGCACTCCATCCCCGCTGGCACTGACGCGGCCAGCTCTTCTCCTCAGGCAGGGTCTCCGGCATTCTTCTGGCACTGGTGCTCCGGTCGCTGGTTCTCCCCTCGGCTTCTTCTCTGCGCAGACGGTCCTCACACACTGGCAGGCGGCTCCTGGGGCTACATGGCGACACCTTCCCCAGGTAATCTTCCCATTCCTCCAGGGCTCCTCTGGCAGCGATCCTCCCAGCGCTGCATACTCCAGTCTTCAGGCTCTGGACACTACATGGCTCCACTTCCCCAGGTACATATTCCCATTCCTCCAGGTCTCTCTCTCCTGTGCTGTGAGGCTTCTTTTAAGGGTCCTGGTGCTCCTCCACCTCCCCTCTCCTCTATGATGACTGGCTCCCGGGGCCCCAGCAACAGACCACCCCCTGGTCACTCTGCCCTACAACCCAGGGGACCCAATCAGCTGGGGACATGTTTCCCAGACTTTTTATGTTGCTGGGTAAGAAGTGACAGGACCAGAGAATTGGCGGCAAAATCCCTGTCCCAATCTGACAGGGTCACATAAAGTTCAGCCCACGATCTACTCTGGGACTTGTAGTTCCACAATGTAAACAAAACAAAAAAAATCACAAGGGGATCTCCATGGTGCAATAGCTTCAGGGTATTACACCTACATGGACTGAAGAGGACCTATCCCATTGGATTGAGTGAGTAATAAAAGGCTAAACGAGGGGTGTGGGCGAGTGCTTTTTTAATAATGTACTTTATATCACCTCTTTGGCTTCACTAGCCCGGCTCGTCAAGCCTAGTGCGGGTAATGTGAGAACTGGGGGGACCCCACATTCTTTGCCCCCCGATAAAAACTAGAGTTGGTTATGCTTAGAGGGTAGTACTCTACACATTTTTTTCCTTTACGTGATTTCAGTATTTACCGCAAAACACCCTGTACATACACTGTACTGCCGGCGATGTGTGGCTTCATAACTTGCCACACATTGCTGGAAGGTTGCCGACTCAGCCTCAAATTCTCAACTTATGGCAATGGAGAGTTTCAGGTCACATTCACTAGAAACTCACCACAAGTCACAGCAAGATTAATCTAACAGGAAACCTGCAGCCTATTACATTTTCCCCAGTGTGTCTGCTTCATTGAGAACCGTACTTAGCACCTGTAAATATATTATTCATGCTATTAAATCTCTTGGTTTATTATGAATAAATGTCTTTACAAATGTGACCACAAATACATTGGTGAATGACTGGGTCCATTACCAACCCAGCCATCTCCAGGAAAAAGTGTTTTCAACACTAAGTGTTTTAGAGTTAGTGTAAGTTCAAGCAGTTAAATGAAAAACTCAGTGGGAGTTGTGTTTGGCTCGATTCTATTAAATACTCACATACAGAGCTAATCTTTTCTCTATAAGAAATGTCTATATACATTCATGGTAAATGTTACAAAAATGTCAGTACATTGTAAGCCTGATAATTCTCTCAAGAATGTGAATAATTCGTTATTATCCTTTAGTTTGTTATATAAGTTATATTTTGAATGATTGGTAGAAGAAAGTGTTGTGGACTACTTATAGGGGGTCATTCTGACCCGATCGCACGCTGCAGTTTATCGCAGTGGTGCGATCGGGTCAGAACTGCTCATGCGCCGAAGGCCGTTGCTGCGCTACGATCGCCTCTGCGTGATTGACAGGCAGAGGCGGTCACTGGGCGGGGGGCAGGACGGCGGCATTTGGCCGCCGTTTCATGGGAGCGTTCCGGCCAATGCAGGCGTGGCCGGACCGTGCGGGGTGCAGTGGCTGCGTGACGTCACGCGCAACCGCTGCGGGCCGGGGAGCGACGGGTAGCTCCCGGGCCCACGCTAAAGCTGCGCTGGCCGGGAGCTACTCCTAAAGTGCAAAAGCATTGCCGCTGTGGGATGCTTTTGCACTTCTGCGGGGGGTGGGCAGGCACTGACATGCGGGGCGGGATAGCCCTGTGCTGGGCGTCCCCCCGCATGTCTGTGGACATGATCGTAGCCCTGCAAAATTTTGCAGGGATACGATCAACTCGAAATGACCCCCATAGTACAGATATGTCCTAGTAAACCTAGTGTTTATATGTCGTATGGTGTGAGACGCCCAACGTGACGGAGTGGTGTACAGACCATGATTTTCTTACTGCTCACAGTGTACCAGAGACACTGGGCTGGAACACTAACCGCACAGGAATTAGTTTTAAACCCATACAAAGTTGCAGCTGAAGCACAACGGAACTTGGTATGAGAAAAAGCTGCTGCCATTTTGTACACAGATTTAGACTCCGTCGCACAGAAATATACAGATGTCCCACATCAAATTGAACAGTACAAACCAGCAATGTAGTTTTGTTGCTCATAGTTTTTTTAATGCAAATAAGATGCAGATTTGAGTGACAAAGATGCTCGGTGCAGCCATGTTGCCCAGGACCAATTGCGCCGAGAGGGGCTAAATGTCACGACTAGAGCAAGTGTATGAGGACACGTATCTGTAATAGTAATGCAATGGCTAAAACTGCATGGCTTTGTAGTATCTTATAGTGTTCTCTGTAATTCATTAATGAGATTTTACAGATTAAATTAACAGAAAAACCTTATACAGGTTGAGTATCCCTTATCCAAAATGCTTGGGACCAGAGGTATTTTGGATATCGGATTTTTCCGTATTTTGGAATAATTGCATACCATAATGAGATATCATGGTGATGGGACCTGAATCTAAGCACAGAATGCATTTATGTTACATGCACACCTTATACACACAATATTTTTTATAACTTTGTGTATTAAACAAAGTTTGTGTACATTGAGCCATCAGAAAACAAAGATTTCACTATCTCACTCTCACTAAAAAAGTCCGTATTTCGGAATATTCCGTATTTCGGAATATTTGGATATGGGATACTCAACCTGTAGCTACAAACCGCAATATTATCTTCACTCAGCTATCTCACAATTTCTCATTCTTATGTAGCTGTTGAATTATTCCCACTTTAAATACAGATTCAAAATCGTATTTAGTATAAGGAACTCATCTGCATTCCATTAATCTTTATTTACATTTTTATAGCATTTGCAAATTCGAGAAATACCAACTGCTGACATACAAAATATATTAATATCTTTGTATTTCATTTCTAAAACATCAGAGTGTTGTCCTTTCTAGATGAGGAACCCACTGCCACAGCCTCAGTGTTTCACTTTTTGGTAGGAGAACAATTATTTCTGAAATCTATTAGATGCTTATCCTCAAAGGCAGTAGTCATCTCCTTTAGTAAGTGCATCTCCCTGGCTGACTCTTCTACGACCAGTAAGATGAGATCGAGACTGCACTTATTAAGGATGCCAATCCACTTACGGCAAAATTCTGTGTTATACTTGCCAATAGTGGGCATATTTCTCACCCTGAAACCGCGTGGAATTTGGCGGTTTCTGTGATAATCGGACAAAGTCACTCCATGCATGAAAAAATCAGTGTGTTTCTTATGTAGCCGTAATAATTTTTGGAATAAAATCTCATTGCTTTCAGAGCCTCCTGAAGTAGCAAGATCCTCCTTGAACCTAATGTGTTCCGCATCGGCATCAGAAAAGGACCATATATCACACGCGGCTACATCAATTTGCCGAAATCCACTGGACTCTCCCGAATCCACACCATGTGCCATGGCTGCTGTAAAACCAGCAATCCTGTGTGAATAGCCCAAACAAACAAGTTTCTGATGGAGGTATTATAATAAAAACCTGGGGCGGTGCCTTGTATCCCCCCGGTCGGTTGCTCTCACCCAAGGTGTCAGCTCTCGTTCCCAGGATTCAAACAATTCCATGCAGTTACCGGCACTCAATACCTCCCATTCAAGTATGCCCCGGTGCCCTCCGTCACGAAGACGTGTAAATATGCAAAATATCGGCGGCACTCGCTGGGGACTTTCTCAGCACAAGAAGAAGAGACACAGCTCAAGTCTGCAGTAACGTTTCAGTTTATGCAACTTTCGTCAGAACAACATACATAATGAAAAACACATACCTTTATACCTGCACCAAACACCCGTGTTCACGTCCCAGGCTCGGTCACGCCGGCGGGGAATGGATGACGTCATCAGCCCGCACCACTACCAGAACGCTCCTCCCCGTCGTCGCTCCGGTTACCATGGAGACATACTCTATACAATGAAAAAACATGTGATATAACCCTAAAGATACCAAAGAGTCCGTGGCCATGCAGTTTGATCAATTGTCACATATAATACCAGAGCTAGCTGCTAGCTTAAACACAATGTAAATCAATGCTATACATATATCATTCAAGAAAGCAATTTAAATTAAACTGCTCATTAAGAACTCTGGGGGCGATAGTATTTAAACGGTGTATCCACCTAGTTTTTCTCTGTAGTAATAATTTATTTCTATCTCCCCCCGCTGATATTGTCAGGTTGCTGGTCTATGATTTTGTATTTAAGAGTTGCTAAGAGTTACGGCAGACGATCTGGACGCCGTAATTATAAATCTAGAACACAGAGAATGCGGGGAACGGATACTTCCAGTGGAGAAATATCCACACAGAGTGAGAGCGAGACATCAGGTGGTTCACAAAGGAATAAACCCCCTTTAGGGGTGAATACCCGAGCCATGATAGGTGCCAAACCAGGCACAGCACGAGGCGCGGCAAACAAAACCAAAGAATCTTCAAAAAAAACCACCACCAAAAACAAGAAAACAGCATAGTCATTAATTTATCAGGATGGTCTCTAACTCCAGATGAATATACAGTTCTACAGAAAGGACTTTCATTCGTCCCTACTGCACAGTTCGATGACTTCCAGTGGAAAGTTGACTCTTATAATGTTAATAGGAGGTTACGATTATAGGAACATTTTTCTGCCCGATCACAAATAGCTGCAATTTCGGATGTACCGGGTCCAGTGCGACAGAGATCTAAGTTTGACCCTATCACCAATAATACATTACTTAAATGTTTTGCTAGAGTGGTAGATGCAAAAGTGGAGGAATCTGTTAAATTATAGAAAATATATACCCCCAATTTGTCCAAAAGGGAACGAGAAGCATTAGCTGGTTTGAGTAAAGATCAGAGTATAATTATACGCCCCGCCGATAAGGGGGGGGGGTATTATTGTACAAAGTTTGGTACAGTATAAAAATGAAGCCAATAGACAATTGTTGGATGGTTCGGTCTACAGGCGGTTGTCCACAGATCCTACAGAAAGGTATAATTGTGAGCTGAAGAATATTCTAGAAGCAGCTGTACAGACCAATTTGATTTCGGGGGGATTGCGTGACGCTTTGAATCAGGATTTCCCGGTGGTTCCAGTTTTCTATACTATACCCAAAATACATAAGAACGAGAAAGAACCACCGGGACGCCCTATCATAGCAGCACGCAATTCAGTGTTTTACAAGGTATCACAATACCTTGATTACTATTTCCAGCTGGTAATTCAGGCGCAGCCGACGTACCTAAAAGATACGACTACTTTGTTAATTAAATTACAGTCAGTGGTACATCTTCCGGCTAATAGTTTGTTGTGCACATTAGACGTGGTGAGCCTCTACACCAACATCCCACATGATAGGGGTGTAGAGGCAGCCAGACGTTTACTTTCCAGTAGCCCTGAATATGAGGGTCCTTATTTGCATTTCTTTCTGAAACTACTCAAACTCACTTTGGTACATAATTATTTTCTTTTTGATAATAGTTGGTATGAACAACTGCAGGGGTGCACTATGGGGAGTTGCGTTTCCCCTGCATTTGCGAACTGTTTTATGTTCGAAGTGGAGGAAGATTTGTTTTTCTCAGATCCCGCTAATGCTCAAAAAATTGTATTGGTGCGGGCTGATGACGTCATCCATTCCCCACCGGCGTGACCGAGCCTGGGACGTGCACACGGGTGTTTGGTGCAGGTATAAAGGTATGTAATTTTCATTATGTATGTTGTTCTGACGAAAGTTGCATAAACTGAAACGTTACTGCAGACTTGAGCTGTGTCTCTTCTTCTTGTGCTGAGAAAGTCCCCAGCGAGTGCCGCCGATATTTTGCATATCTATCTATCTATCTATCTATCTATATATATATATATATATATATATATATATAAAGAAAAAATATTTCCCCTGGGAACATATCGTTCTTTGGTATGTACAAGTTTGTTAAGTACTGATACAGTCTTAAAAATAGATTTTTTTTTTCTTTAAAAATACAGTAGATAAAAACTCTTTACAATTTGCCCAAGATGACAATAAATGATGTTTGTACAGACAATGGTTGTGTTGGTATTAATCCATTTCAGTCAAAACCACATCGAAAACATTCTTTCTTGAAGAAATGACAGATTCACTGTCTTAACTCAATGCGTTTCGTCCTACAGACTTCATCAGGGGTTTAGTATAATCTAAATAACACAAGAACATTCATAAACGACTTTTCTTATATGTTACAAAGTGTTTATACCACTTAAAAAATCAATCAAATACATACCAAAGGATCACAATATGAACATATATCTTTCGTGTCTTCGAAAGGCAATTTAACAATATTAAAAATGGTGTTGGACCAGATTTCACCGTATGGAATATCTGTAAAATTATAACATATGTCACAAGAACCGTAATGGGACAGACTGTAATCTACGAGGAGGAACAGGAAAGAAAAGGAGGACTGGTTCAAAGAAGGGGGGAAGGAGATTCTCACAGGCTAATTTTCAGTCTCACTACTTTGTATTGATATATATAATGATCAAAAAAAAATTTTTGTATCTCCTTACCTCTTATCTGAAGGATTCGACAAGTGTCTTGAAAAAATTGGAAACATTTGTCTGGTCAGAAGAATATTGCTGGCTAACTATAGATGTTCAGGCATTATACTCATGTATCCCTCACGACAAAGGTCTTGAAGCGGTCAAAAAGATGTTATCAGCCGACCCAGGGAAATCCTCCAGAGAGATAGAATTTCTGTTGGAGAGTAGTACTTTCATATTGAGTCACAATTATTTTGAATTCAATCACAAATTCCACTTACAACAACAAGGGACTGCGATGGGGACCAAGTTTGCCCCATCGTATGCCAACCTATTCATGGGAGTCTGGGAAGAACTATTTGTGTACAAATCCAAATTTATCAACAATATATTATTCTATCAGAGATATATTGATGACCTTCTACTTATTTGGAAAGGAGACGAAACAAGTATCATCGATTTCATCTCGTACATACTCACCAATGATTCTAATTTAAAATTTACCCATAAAGTGGATTCTAAAAGCATTGATTTTCTAGATCTAGTTTTAATAGGTAACCCTGGAGAAGTGGTGAATACCAAAACGCATTTCAAGGAAGTGGATGCGAATAGTTACATCCCACAGTCAAGTTGTCATCATCCGACGTGGAAGAGAGAAGTTCCTTTTGCACAATTCCTGCGCCTGAGACAAAACTGTAGTAATAATAAAGATTACTGGGAACAAGCCACCCTATTGCAATACAGATTCATCGAAAGAGGCTACCCTCATGATTTAATCAATGAGGCTAAGATTAAAGCATCACATAGGGATAGAAAGCAGATGCTACAACCTCAAATCAAGAAGTCTGAGAACGATAAGCGACTCTTCAGACCATTCGTAACTCAGTATAATTGTGAAAATTATGCCATTAGAAAAATCATGGTCCGACATTGGGGTATCTTATTAAGGGATCCGATCTTGGGCCCCACTTTGCCAAAAAAAACCTGATATTGTCTTCCAATGAGCACCAAACTTGAAAAGTAAATTGGCCCCGAGTAGAATTACCAGGCCTGAAACATCCCAATCCCAGGTTAATGCTCTCATTCCTACTAAGGGCTGCTTCCCATGCTCTAGGTGCATATGCTGTAAACATATGGAGCGAAAATCCTTTGGACATAAGCTTGATACAGGTAGAACTTTTAAATTGCACTACCTGGTTAACTGCAATACAGAGTTCGTAGTGTATAGAATCACCTGTAGCTGCTATATGTCGTATGTAGGGAAGACGAAGAGAGCAGCTAAGATCAGGATACAAGAGCATATGAGGAATATAAAGAACAAGATGACTACCCACAGTCTGTCAAGACACTATGGAGAAAAACATAATTCTCTAGTTAATAGGGGAAACTTTTCATTTACAATTCTGGAGTTTATACCAGCAGATGCGAGAGGCAGTAGCCGGGAACTTGCATTGTCCAAACGTGAATCGTTTTGGGTCTACACTTTAAACACCCAATTCCCTAGTGGCCATAATGAGGGTATTGATATTGTCTCCTTTCTCTGAATATTAATTATGATCTGGATTAACGGTAATAGTTAGAGTAAATTTTTTTTGTAATTTTTCTCTTTATACAATTAGTAGGCTTTCTGATATATTCTGATGGTATAGGGCTATTATGTCCTTAATAGGACTATTGTGTGTCCTTTAATAGTCCGTCTAGATGGGTGAGGTTTTGATTCTATTCATTTTGGCATGATTAATTATCTATATGAATAATGTATTGTGATGTAAATGGAGAATCATGAATTTGATTATGCTAGGCACTCTTATTGCACAGCTGTGTTATAGGCCTATATATGTTGGACTAAATATGAAGTAATAATTTAGATCCATCTCTATTAAGGGCTACTATGGTCATTAGGTATCGAAATCTATAACGTTTTAGTAATAGTATTATATTATATAAAGCAATGGGTTAAGAATAGAATAAGTCTGCACTTGTTAATAAAACTGTTAATAAAACAATTAATATTGCAAAACACATTCATATACTGATGGATCACCATTCATTTTAGAAACTCTCTAATAAATACGTTTTTCTATTGCACTAAATATGGTTTTAAAGTAATGGGTTAAGTATAGAATAAGTCTGCACTTGTTAATAAAACTGTTAATAAAATAATTAATATTGCAAAATATATTTATATACTGTTGGATCACCATTCAATTTTTTGATAAAAAATTCCTCTAATAATTAAGTTTTTTTATTGCACTATAAATGGTTTTGAATACATGAATTTATTAATTTCTATAAATAAATATATATTGAATAATCACATATTAATTAATGTTAAATTAAGAGAATTAATATATAAAAAGAGAAATATAAAAAGAGAGTTACCCTTATCGAATAAAAGCTTTATAATATGGCCGACTCGATTTAACTAACATATGTGCTTCTATATATTCTTCTGTCCTGCCAGCCCGATTTAGGGGTTAATCTAGTATAGATTGGTTCCGCTGTTTAAGCTTACATCATTCAGTTACTTTGACTAATGGAAGCCAGTAAGAGGCATTTCTCGGCTACACGATTTAGCCGGCAGCAAGAAGCCACCAATGGAACGCATGACGCGCCGGGCGGAGGAGGCGCGTCATGACAGTGTTGTATCCGTTGCCATGGCAGACGGAGGAGGTGCGTCATGACGGCGCTGTAGATACCTCCGTCGCCGTGGAAACACCGAGTGACGGAGGGGCACCATGGAGGGATAGCGGTAGCGGTTGTCTAGGCAACCGAATGTAAACAGGAAATATATAAGTACGGTGGAACGCACGCCAGGGTGGGTACTTTTAGAGTGCAATTATCCAATTATCTGCCTCTGCCTAAAAGTTCATGATTATGCCTGCTTCAAATATATAAAAATGGTCATTTATATAGTCATTAAAGCATATCCACTAGATATATTAATAACAAATGGTAAACTAATGAGTACAATTTTCACTTTAGTTAATCACCATGCAGGAAGGGACATAGCTCATTATGAGGTTTAAAAAGCCAGTTATTTTAGTAGTAATTTTAGTCTGCAGTTCATGCAGCAGCTTGGAGTGTTACTAACTGGAGAGAGGTAAGCATGCCAACTTTATGGTTCTCCATATATTTTCTGATATGTTATGCTTTTGGGTCTATCACTAGCCCTGTTTATGTTATACTGTCCCGCTTAACATCTCTAAAAAATCAATCTGTTAAAAACTAACAGAGGCTGTGATACTTATATGTGCATTAAGAATTATGTCATAAATGATTACTTCCTATCTCTGCATTAATTGAACATGGTGTCATGCCGCGGCCGCCGTACTTGCCTCTCCGGGGGCGCTGGGTCTCCGAGCGGCCGTCCTCACTGGCGGTCTCCGGCACCCGGCGCTCCGTCCGGCACTCGTAGTGTGGACGTCGCGGGTGCGCCCGGCGTTCACTGGGGGACAGGTGACATCATCAAGCGCTTCCCCAATCAGACGCTGGCGGGAAGTTCAAATTCAGACGCCGGGCAGAGCTCCGGCGCCTGAGTATCATCCTTACTGCTATTGTAGTTGTGATCTCCAGAGCTCCCGTATCCCTGTGGCTTCCAGCGCTTCCAGACGAACCGCCGTGCCTCCAAGCACCTCTGTGCCTCCGAGCATTCCAGCGCTTCCAGACGAACCTCCATGCCTCCAAGCACCTCTGTGCCTCCAAGCACCTCCGTACCTACAAGCACCTCAGTGCCTCCAAGCACCTCAGTACCTCCAAGCACCTCAGTGCCTCCAAGCACTTCTGCGTCTACAAGCACCTCAGTGCCTCCAAGCACCTCAGTGCCTCCAAGCACTTCTGCATCTACAAGCACCTCAGTGCCTCCAGGCACTTCTGCACCTACAAGCACCTCAGTGCCTCCAAGCACCTCGGTACCTCCAAGCACCTCAGTGCCTCCAAGCACTTCTGCACCTACAAGCACCTCAGTGCCTCCAGGCACTTCTGCACCTATAAGCACCTCAGTGCCTCCAAGCACCTCAGTGCCTCCAAGCACCTCAGTTCCTCCAAGTACCTCAGAGCCTCCAAACACCCAGTGCTCACAAGCGTAGTTGGTGTCCCCAGCATCTGGTACTTTCTCATTTATTCCTCAGCACCTTTTCAAGTTCTGTCTTTCAGGAGACCTCCAGCATCCACACGTACTCCTGTCTGTTGACCAGATCCTGCATGAGGAAAACCTATATTCGGCCATCTCTGCTGCGGTCCAGCTGCGGTTCCTCTTCCCGGTCACCGGAAGAAACCCCGAGTCCACAACACTCCCAAACCAGGTCAGTGATACATGGTTAGTGCATTTTTGTTACACCGATATTTATTGTCTTGCACCAAGAATATTGGTTTATATTAGTATGGTAGTTTATGCACTTTTCTGTCTAATGACAGGCAACATTACAGCTACTTGCCCCTTGAATTGATATTTGAGCCTAATATTTAAATTTAAGGACCATGCCGTAGATGGCTATCTACTTGTACCTGTATTTTTGCTCCACTGGTACATATAATAGTTACCAGGAATATTGGTTTATATTGGTGGTATACTATATACACATTCTGTCTAATCACAGGCACTGTCTCAAGTTATCTGCCTTGTTCAAATTGAAACCTGGGCGTAATCCAGCGATTAGCTGCTCTATGGGCTTGATTTAACCAATTTGGTATGTATGATGAACTTAATAAGGACAATTATACATAAGAAATATTGTACCTTTATAGTACCATAGATTTTTTCTTTATTATAGGTTTAAAATTACCTAAAATTGAACCAGGCTTGGCTTTGGGGATAATCACCTAATGGGCCATATCTAATTTTAATTGGTATGTATAATTACTCTATGCCAATACAATTGAAAGCATTGTTTATCTGTACATATGTACACACTTTGTATTGACCTTATATTGGTTACATAAATATTAGGATTAGGGTCAATACATCGTCTTCTTTCATGCACTTTATTTAATATTTGTTAAAAGGTAGTGAATATATGAGCACAATTTATTCTAAAATTATATGCTTTAATATTTTCAATATGGTACATTTTCAGGAGAGACAAAAAAATTTTTTTTTTGGATCATTATATATATCAATACAAAGTAGTGAGACTGAAAATTAGCCTGTGAGAATCTCCTTCCCCCCTTCTTTGAACCAGTCCTCCTTTTCTTTCCTGTTCCTTCTCGTAGATTACAGTCTGTCCCATTACGGTTCTTGTGACATATGTTATAATTTTACAGATATTCCATACGGTGAAATCTGGTCCAACACCATTTTTAATATTGTTAAATTGCCTTTCGAAGACACGAAAGATATATGTTCATATTGTGATCCTTTGGTATGTATTTGATTGATTTTTTAAGTGGTATAAACACTTTGTAACATATAAGAAAAGTCGTTTATGAATGTTCTTGTGTTATTTAGATTATACTAAACCCCTGATGAAGTCTGTAGGACGAAATGCGTTGGGTTAAGACAGTGAATCTGTCATTTCTTCAAGAAAGAATGTTTTCGATGTGGTTTTGACTGAAATGGATTAATACCAACACAACCATTGTCTGTACAAACATCATTTATTGTCATCTTGGGCAAATTGTAAACAGTTTTTATCTACTGTATCTTTAAAGAATAAAAAATTATATTTTTAAGACTGTATCAGTACTTAACAAACTTGTACATACCAAAGAACGATAAGCTCCCTGGGGAAATCTTTTTTCTTTATTGTTCTTAACACCTTATCCCATCTAACAGGGGGTATTTTTCCCTAAGGTGTAGCTCCCCACACTCTTAGCGCGAGAAAGGTCTTACATCCTTCAGATTTATATATATATATATATATATATATATATATATCTTCAAGAAATAAGGATGCACTCACCAGTCTTCTTCAAAAGTACAAAAACGAGCCTTTAATGTCACCAGCACATACTCACAAGGTCATGGTCAACGCTTCGGCTCACCACAGAGCCTTTTTCAAGACCAGATTACCGAAACGTTGACCATGACCTTGTGAGTATGTGCTGGTGACATTAAAGGCTCGTTTTTGTACTTTTGAAGAAGACTGGTGAGTGCATCCTTATTTCTTGAAGATATATTTGTGACTTTGTCTGGATTGGACTTTGCTCTGGATTTGGCACCCCAGCTGTTGTATGAAAAGGATTTGTGAGTGCGGCTTCCATATCCTCATTATATATATATATATATATATATATATATATATATATATATATATAAAACAAAACAAAACGTGGGAAGGGGCATGATAGCATGGGCATTCTCTGGGCTCAATTTTGTCATACCTCTTCCCTACAAGGCATGGCCTTATGGCCCTATTGGAAATATGAAGGGACGGGGGCAATTCTCTTTCTGGCACAGGGCACCAAAAGGTCTAGTTACGGCTCTGGCAGATTGCAGTACGTGTATATATGTAGCGTAGCTACTGCTAGGCTGGATAATGTGCAGCAACAGACTTTTCATTTTGCTTGTTCACACAACCAGTCTTTTTAATAATATTGCACCAGTGGCTTTCCTATATGCTATATATTTCATTGCAATGACAGAGAGCTACCATTGCCCCTCATCATTAAAGATATTTCCACCAGCAGCTTGCTTAACATGACGTTAATCTTTACACATATTGTATACCACAGAACTGTCAGTGGTCTAAAGACGCTTGTTCAGCTTTCAATAAAAGGAGATGCTGTCATGCTAACACTTGTGGTGTCGTGTATCTCTGTGTGCTATAGTGCTACTACAAGCACTAAACAGCAAGACACAGGCAACAGGTGTGCACCATCTTATCGGTGGCTGCCATTGGTTAGTGGTAAGTTGAATGCTTAACATAGCCATCAACCGGAGTTCGGAATACCGGGGAACTGCTGGTGGTCTAAAGACACACGTACAGCTTTCAATAGAAGGAGATGACATCACGCAAGCATTTGTAGGGTACTGCTACTGAATAAATTGCATACTCTGAACCTCCCCACCGCTGTTCATTTCTGTGCAATGCCAGAGTGATACAATTTCTACTTATCACTACAGACATTGCTACTAGCAGCTTGCTCAACATGACACTAATACTGTATACACTGTACCAGCAAATTGCCAGGGGTCTACATTCAGCTTTCAATAAAAGGAGATGCCATCATGCTGGCACTTATAGATTCTTGCATCTGAATTCATTACATACACTGCACCTCCCAAAGGATTTCAGCATTCCCTCACTTTGCCGCAATTTACATGCAGTGACTATGATAGTATTCTACTATAGTACTGTACATCATTCTGTACTACACGTTATTGGTGCTTAGAAAGAAGCCATATTCCAAGCAGGAGCTCCACATCCTTGTGAGACACACGGACAGGCCCCTAACAACAAGGAGAAACGACGGGCCCAGTGGTGTCACAAGGGGGGTGCGGCCCGCAACCGGGTATCACCCGCCTGAAGGGTGACACCAAAATGCCGGCTCCTGCTCAGTGACAGGAGGTGAGTGCTGCACTGTTACACTATATGACTGTGTAGGAGTCTAGGAGCTGGCACTGCAGAAACAGCACTCTGCAGGACGCAGGAGACCGCACCTCCTGAACCCCGCAAGTGACGAAAAATGGGTAGTACTCAGGAACGGATTAAGGGCTACATGGGCTTGGAGCTGAAAATGTTCAAAGGCCTATACTGAGAAGGGGAGGGGCTGTGACCAGTGCACTGTGAGTGTGGCCAGTACCATGTGGGTATGTACACCTCCTACACCAATGGTTCGTAAACTGTGTGCCTAGGCACCCTGGGGTGCCTCAGGGCACTTGCAGGGGTGCCTTGGATTGGTAGTCAAGAACCAATTCAAATTATGTATGGTCAATGTAATAGGGAAAATCAGTGCTGGTGGCTGCCAGTCATAAAATATGTAGACAAACAGAAGCAAATCTTGTCCCTCACCACATAACTGAACCTAAGGATGACATATAAACACAATTTACTTAATTGAATATTTATTTGTACATTTCTCAAAAAGAGACTTTTGGCGTAGGGGTGCCATGAAAAAAATTCTGATACTCTAGGGCACCAAGATTAAAAAAGTTTGTGAACCACTGCCCTACACTATTTGATCTCTCTCTCTGAATACATATAAATTGCATAACTTTGTGAGAAAATATAATTTCAATACTTATGATTTATGGGTGACTCTGTGGTGAACTAGACAGTTGTTCATTAACATGCTGATGATGGACTTTTTTTATTTGGAGGCCTGGAGCTGCAGCTCCATCCGCCCCATTGTTAATCTGGCCCTGGCAGTACTTACCTGGGTGTGGAGGGTGGCTTTGTCCTGCCTCCTCCTCAGCACAGGATGTCGGTTCCTATGAAGATGATGACATACTATGGAACAACAGCAGTACATTATATCCATATTTAAGACTTTTAATAAATGTAGAAAAATAATTTCTAGTGTCTATGTAAAGAAATTACTGCACAGAAGAGAAACAAAGAAATACCAAACACATTTGCGCTGACATGGTAAACGTAACAGGATAATATTTTTCCCAAAAAACACTTAGAGATTTCCTCTTTTTATGATTACATTAAGAACATCAATTTAAAACATAACGTACTGTTAGAAAAAATAAAAAAAATAAAAATGCTTTCAACTTTTTTTTCTGCAAACATCGGCTGCACAGCAGGCACTGGGGGAGGGAAAAAGAAAGCAAAAGGTCTGAGAGTTTCTGAATAGGAGACGCGATCACGTCACTAGGGATGGGACATTGGGAGTCATTCCGAGTTGATCGCTAGCAGCCGTTGTTCGCTGCGTAGCGGTAATTGAAAAAAATGGCTAATCTGCGCATGTGTATGCACCGCAATGCACACGCGCATCGTACAGGTACGAAGTCCTTTGTGGTTTTGCACTGGCTCTAGTGACGATTCCAATCACACAGCCGAGCGCAAGGAGATTGACAGGAACAGGGCGTATCTAAGTGTTAACTGACTGTTTTTTGGGAGTGTATGAAAAAACGCAGGCGTGGCCGGGCGTTTGCTGGGCGGGTATCTGACGTCATTACCGTGTCACTCGTTGCAGCAATCATCGCACAGGATAAGTAACTACAGGGCTGGTCTTGTTTTGCACAAAATGTGTTTGCAGGCGCTCTGCTGCACAGGCGTTCGCACTCCTGCAAAGCGAAAATACACTCCCCCGTGGGTGGCACAGCTGCTAAAAACTGCTAGCGAGCGATCAACTCGGAATGACCCCCATTGAAAGAAAAAATAGGATTTTAATACCTACCAGTAAATCCTTTTCTCTTAGTCCGTAGAGGATGCTGGGGTCACATCAAGAACCATGGGGTATAGACGGGATCCGCAGGAGACATGGGCACTTTAAGACTTTCAAAGGGGTGTGAACTGGCTCCTCCCTCTATGCCCCTCCTCCAGACCTCAGTTAGACTTTGTGCCCAGGACTGACTGGACACTCAAATAGGGGAGCTCTCCTGAGTTTCTCTAGAAAAGGCTTTTGTTAGGTTTTTTATTTTCAGGGAGACCTGCTGGCTACAGGCTCCCTGCATCAAGGGACTGAGGGTAGAGAAGTCAGACCTACTTCTACTTAGTTAAGGGCTCTGCTTCTTAGGCTACTGGACACTATTAGCTCCAGAGGGTTCGATCACTTGGTTCGCCTAGCTGCTTGTTCCCGGAGCCGCGCCGTCATCCCCCTCACAGAAGCCAGAAGAAAGAAGCCGGGTGAGTATGCAGAAGGCAGAAGACTTCAGTGACGGCAGAAGACTTCAGTAACGAGGTCCCACACACTTCACCAACGGCACTCACAGGGTGCAGGGCGCTGGGGGGGAGCGCCCTGGGCAGCATGTTACTGGGTCTTGCAGGCTGGCAGAAGGCATTTTCGGTGCTTAATTATTGTAGTTACAAGCAGCGCTTTACACATATATTGTTTGGTGGGATATATGGGCGCTGGGGTGTGAGCTGGCATACTCCCTCTGTATTCCTCTATCTACACTTCCTTGTGGTCTGTCCCCTAGCTAAGGCAGTGTGTGTGTCGGTGTGTCGGTACTACGTGTCGGCATGTCTGAAGCTGAGTGTTACTCCCCGGAATAGGTTGCTGGGGGCGCAGATGCAAGTCTGGAGTTGGCTCTGTCGGCACAGCCGACACCTGATTTGCTTACAATGGTGGTCATTCCGAGTTGTCCGTTCGTTGCCGATTTTCGCTATATTGCGATTAGTCGCTTACTGCGCATGCGCAAGGTTCGCAGAGCCCATGCGCTTAGTTATTTTACACAAAAGTTAGGTATTTTACTCACGGCATAACAAGGATTTTTCATCGTTCTGGTGATCGTACTGTGATTGACAGGAAGTGGGTGTTTCTTGGCGGAAACTTGCCGTTTTCTGGGCGTGTGGAAAAAAACACTGGCGTTTCTGGGAAAAACGCGGGAGTGTCTGAAGAAACGGGGGAGTGTCTGGCCGAACGCTGGGTGTGTTTGTGACGTCAAACCAGGAACGAAACTGACTGAACTGATCGCAATGGCTGAGTAAGTCTCGAGCTACTCAGAAACTGCTAAGAAATTTCTATTCGCAATTCTGCTAATCTTTCGTTCGCAATTCTGCTAAGCTAAGATACACTCCCAGAGGGCGGCGGCTTAGCGTGTGCAATGCTGATAAAAGCAGCTAGCGAGCGAACAACTCGGAATGAGGGCCCATGTTAAGTACACTTAATACAAATGTGGCCTCATTGTCTAAAAGATTAGATAAATCGGAGTCTCAGACACAGGTGTGGAGGAAATCCATGGAGGATGCTTTGTCTCAGGTGCAGACCCCATCAGGGTAGCAAAAGCGGTCGTTTACCCAGTTAGTAGATATAGATACCGACACGGATTCTGATTCCGATGTCGACTTCACTGAGGCTGCTTAACACCCATGGTTAGTTAAGAGTATTCAGTACAAGATTGTGGCTATTAAAGATGTTTTACATATTTCTGACGAACCTGCGGTGCAGGAAACAAGGATTTGTTTGTTCAAAGGGAAAAAACCTGAGGTGAAGTTTCCCCCCTCTCATGAAATGAATACTCTTTGTGAAAGGGCTTGGGAGTTGCCGGACAAGAGGTGGCAGATTCCCAAGAGAATTTTCATGGCATATCCTTTCCCCTCTGATGACAGGGAAAAATGGGAGTCGTCTCCAAATGTCGACAAGGCTCTATCCCGTTTGTCTAAGAAGGTGGCGCTTCCGTCCCCTGACACGGCAGCTCTCAAGGATCCGGTGGATCACAAGCTGGAGATGTCTCTGAAGTCCATTTTCGCTAATACGGGTGCATTGCTCAGACCTGCTGTGGCGTCGGTATGGGTGAGTAGTGCTATTGCTAAATGGGCTGAGAATTTAGCTGCTGATATGGATACCCTTGATAAAGATAATGTTCTTTTGACTCTTGGTTATATCAAGGACGCTGCAGATTACCTGAAGGATGCGGCGAGGGATGTTGGTCTCTTGGGTTAAAGAGCCAATGCCATGGCGATCTCGGCCAGGAGGCCGCTGTGGATCCATCAATGGAATGCTGATGCCGACTCCAAGAGAGCTATGGAAGCTCTCCCCTTCAAAGGTAGTGTCTTGTTTGGTGACGGCTTGGCTGACCTGGTGTCTACCGCGACGGCGGGTAAGTCATCTTTTCTTCCTTATGTTCCCACGCAACAGAATAAGGCACCACATCAGCAGATGCAGTCATTTCGTCCAAATAAATACAAGCGTGGAAAAGGTTCGTCCTTCCTCGCTTCAAAGGGTAGAGGAAGGGGAAGAAAGTCGCCTGTAGTATCAGGCGCCCAGGACCAAAATTCCTCCCCTGCCTCTACCATGTCCACCGCATGACGCTGGGGCTTCCCTGGGGGAGTCCGGACCGGTGGGGGGCCGTCTGCGGATCTTCAGTCAGGTCTGGGTTCAATCAGGCCTGGATCCTTGAGTCCTAGATATAGTGTCTCAGGGATACAGGCTGGAGTTTCAGGAGATGCCCCCTCACCGGTTTTTCATTTCGGCCTTACCAGTGTCTCTTCCGGACAGGGAGGTAGTGAAGGCAGCAATACAAAAGTTGTGTCAACAGAGGGTCATTGTTCCCATTCCCCCGTCCCAACGGGGGGACGGGTTCTACTCGAGCCTCTTTGTTGTACCGAAACCGGACGGTTCGGTCAGACCGATTCTGAACCTTAAATCCCTCAATCCATACTTGAAAGTTTTCATGTTCAAGATGGAATCTCTTCGAGCTGTGACTTCCAGCCTAGAAGGGGGGGATTTTATGGCGTCAGTCGACATAAAGGATGCCTACTTACACGTCCCGATATATCCTCCGCATCAAGCCTTCCTCAGGTTTGCGAAACAGGATTCTCATTACCAATTTCAGACGGTGCCGTTTGGGCTTTCCACGGCCCCGAGGATTTTCACCAAAGTCATGGCAGAAATGATGGTTCTCCTTCGCAAGCAAGGGGTTACAATTATCCTGTACTTGGACGATCTCCTGATAAAGGCGAGGTCCAAGGAACGGTTGTTGAGAAATGTGAATATGTCTCTGTCGGTTCTGCGACAACACGGTTGGGTGCTAAATTTGCCAAAGTCTCAGTTGATTCCGACCACTCGGCTGCCCTTTCTGGGCATGATTCTAGACACAGAGTTACGGAGATTGTTTCTTCCGGAAGACAAAGCTCTGGAACTGCAGACGATGATCAGGGAGCTTCTGAGGCCGACAAGTGTGTCGATTCATCAATGTACTCGGGTTCTGGGGAAAATGGTTGCGGCGTACGAAGCCATTCCGTTTGGCAGGTTTCATGCCCGGGTGTTTCAGTGGGATCTGCTGAGCAAATGGTCTGGGTCTCACCTGCACATGCACCGGAAGATAAGTCTATCTTCCAGGGCCAGGATTTCTCTCCTGTGGTGGCTACAGAGTTCCCACCTCCTAGGATGGCGCCGGTACGGAATCCAGGACTGGGTTGTACTGACAACAGATGCAAGTCTCCGAGGCTGGGGCGCAGTCACCCCAGGTAGAAATTTCCAGGGGAAATGGTCGCTCCAGGAATCTTGTCTCCACATAAATGTTCTCGAGTTAAGAGCCATTTACAACGGCCTGCTACAAGCAAAAAGCCTTCTTCAGGATCGACCTGTCCTGATACAGTCGGACAACATAACAGCGGTGGCGCATATAAACTGTCAAGGCGGAACAAGGAGCAGGGCGGCTATGGTGGAGGCCACAAGAATCCTTCGCTGGGCGGAACAGCACGTGAGCGCTCTGTCAGCAGTCTTCCTTCCGGGAGTGGACAACTGGGAAGCAGACTTCCTCAGCAGACATGATCTCCATCCGGGAGAGTGGGCTCTTCACCAAGAGGTATTTGCAGAAGTGACGAAGCGTTGGGGAATTCCGCTGATTGACATGATGGCGTCTCGCCTTAACAATAAGCTTCCGCGGTACTGTTCCAGGTCAAGGGACCTCCAAGCCAGTGCAGTGGACGCCCTGGTGACTCCGTGGGTGTTTCAGTCAGTGTATGTGTTCCCTCTGCTTCCTCTCATTCCAAAGGTGCTGGGAATCATTCGACGAGCAAGAGTTCAGGCGATCCTCGTCATTCCAGATTGGCCAAGAAGGGCCTGGTATCTGGATCTTCAGGAATTACTTGTGGAAGATCCTTGCCCGCTTCCTCTAAGAGAGGACCTGTTATTGCTGGACCATGCGTGTTTCCGGACTTACCGCGGCTGCGTTTGACGGCATGGAAGTTGAGCGCCAAATCTTAGCTCGAAAAGGTATTCCCGGGGAGGTCATTCCCACTCTCCTTAAGGAGGTTACGGACGAAACATTATCACCGTATTTGGAGAAAGTATGTTTCGTGGTGTGAGACTAAAACTGCTCCTGCGGAGGAATTTCACTTGGGTTGGTTTCTCCATTTTTTGCAGGCAGGCGTCGATGCAGGCCTGAAATTGGGTTCCATCAAAGTGCAGATTTCGGCTTTATCTATTTTCTTTCAAAAGGAATTGGCTGTCCTTCCAGAGGTTCAGACTTTTGTGAAGGGAGTGATGCATATCCATCCTCCGTTTGTGCCCCCTGTGGCGCCATGGGATCTTGAAGTGGTCTTGCAGTTTCTTATGTCTTCCTGGTTTGAACCTTTGCGTAAGGTTGAGTTAAAGTTTCTCACTTGGAAGGTAGTCATGCTGTTGGCTCTGGCATCTGCCAGGCGAGTGTCAGAGTTGGCGGCCTTATCTCACAAGAATCCGTACTTGATCTTCCATTCGGATAGAGCGGAATTGAGGACTCGTCAACAATTTCTGCCGAAGGTAGTTTCTTCGTTTCACATTAACCAACCTATTGTGGTACCTCTGGCTACGGATGCTGTGGCAGTTCCAAAGTCTCTTGATGTTGTGAGAGCTTTTAAAATTTACGTCGCCAGAACGGCTGTTGCCAGTAAAACAGAGGCGCTGTTTGTCCTGTATGCTTCCAACAAGATTGGTCATCCTGCTTCTAAGCAGACTATTGCACGCTGGATTTGTAGTATGATTCAGCAAGCTCATTCTTCGGCTGGGCTACCGGTGCCGAAGTCAGTAAAGGCCCATTCTACCAGGAAAGTGGGCTCATCTTGGGCGGCTGCCCGAGGGGTCTCGGCACTTCAGCTTTGCCGAGCAGCTACGTGGTCGGGTTCAAACACCTTTTCTAAGTTTTACAAGTTTGATACCCTGGCTGAGGAGGACCTCATGTTTGCTCAATCGGTGCTGCAGAGTAGTCCGCACTCTCCCGCCCGTTCTGGAGCTTTGGTATAGACCCCATGGTCCTTTTGGAGTCCCCAGCATCCTAATGGATGTAAGAGAAAATAGGATTTTAGTACCTACCGGTAAATCCTTTTCTCCTAGTCCGTAGAGGATGCTGGGCGCCCATCCCAGTGCGGACGGTTACTTGCAGTGTATTCTTGCTGGTTAAATTCGTTTACACACAGGTTGTGTATGTGTTGTTTTCAGCTTGTTGCTGTTGTTAATTCATACTGTTATCTGGTTTACTGTTACTCCGGTTGTACGGTATGTTTGTGGTGTGGGCTGGTAGGTTTCTCGCCCTTAGTTTAAACAAAAATCCTTTCCTCAAAATGTCCGTCTCTCCTGGGCACAGTTCCTATAACTGAGGTCTGGAGGAGCGGCATAGAGGGAGGAGCCAGTTCACATTTAGTCAAAGTCTTTTCAGTGTGCCCAAGCTCCTGCGGACCCTGTCTATACCCCATGGTCCTTTTGGAGTCCCCAGCATCCTCTACGGACTAGAAGAAAAGGATTTACCAGTAGGTACTAAAATCCTATTTTCTCTTACGTCCTAGAGGATGCTGGGGTCACTTCAAGAACCATGGGGTTTATACCAAAGCTCTAGAAAGGGCGGGAGAGTGCGGATGACTCTGCAGCACCGATTGACCAAACATGAGGTCCTCATCAGCCAGGGTATCAAACTTGTAGAACTTCGCAAAGGTGTTTGAACCCGACCAAGTAGCCACTCGGCAAAGCGTAATGAGGAGACCCCCCGGGCAGCCGCCCAGGATGAGCCCACCTTTCTGGTAGAATGGGCCTTCACCGATTTCGGTAACGGCAATCCAGCCGTAGAGTGAGCCTGCTGAATCGTATGACAGATCCAGCGCGCAATAGTCTGCTTGGAAGCAGGAGCCCCAATTTTATTGTGAGCATACAGGACAAACAGAGCCTCTGTTTTCTTAAACTGAGCCGTTCTGGCGACATAAATTTTCAAAGCTCTTACTACATCGAGAAACTTCGATTTCAGCAAGGCATCAGTAGCCACTGGCACCACAATAGGTTGGTTCAAGTGGAACGACGAAACCACTTTCGGCAGAAACTGCTGACGAGTCCGCAACTCTGCTCTATCTTCATGGAAGATTAAGTAAGGGCTCTTGTGAGATAAGGCCGCCAATTCAGACACCCGCCTGGCGAATGCCAAGGCCAACAGCATGACCACTTTCCAAGTGAGAAATTTCAACTCCACCTTTTGAAAAAGGTTCAAACCAATGAGATTGAAGGAATTGCAACACCACGTTCAGATCCCATGGTGCCACAGGGGGCACAAAGGGAGGTTGGATGTGCAACACGCCTTTCACAAAAGTCTGAACTTCTGGAAGGGAGGCCAATTGTTTTTGGAAGAAAATCGATAAGGCTGAAATTTGTACTTTAATGGAGCCCAACTTTAGGCCCGCATCCACACCGGCTTGTAGAAAATGGAGAAAACGTCCTAACTGAAATTCTTCCGTAGGGGCCTTCTTGGATTCACACCAAGACACGTATTTTCTCCAAATACGGTGGTAATGTTTAGACGTTACTCCTTTCATGGCCTGAATAAGAGTGGGGATGACTTCCTTGGGAATACCCTTTCGGGCTAGGATCCGGCGGTCAACCTCTAAGCCGTCAAACGAAGTTGCGGTAAGTCTTGGAACACGCACGGCCCCTGCTGCAACAGATCCTCCCTCAGAGGAAGAGGCCAGGGATCTCTTATGAGTAATTCCTAAAGATCTGGATACCAAGCTCTTCTTGGCCAGTCTGGAACAATGAGGATCGCTTGAACCTTTGTTCTTCTTATGATTTTTATCACATTTGGAATGAGAGGAAGCGGAGGAAACACGTACACCGACTGAAACACCCACGGTGTCAAGGGGGCGTCCACTGCTATTGCTTGAAGGTCTCTTGACCTGGAACAATATCTCTGCAGTTTCTTGTTGAGGCGAGACGCCATCATGTCTATTTGAGGAATTCCCCAATGACTTGTCACTTCTGCAAAGACCTCTTGATGAAGACCCCACTCTCCTCTGCTTTCCAGTTGTCCACTCCTGGAATGAAGATCGCTGACAGAGTGCTCGTATGCCTTTCCGCCCAACGGAGCACCTTTGTAGCCTCTGCCATTGCCGCTCTGCTCTTTGTTCCGCCCTGGCGGTTTATGGACGCTACTGCTGTTATGTTGTCCGACTGAATCAAGACGGGCCGATTGCGAAGAAGATTTTCCGCTTGCAGAAGGCCGCTGTGAATGGCCCTTAACTCCAGAACGTTTATGTGTAGACACATTTCCTGGCTTGACCATCTTCCCTGGAAGCTTTCCTCCTGCGTTACTGCTCCCCAGCCTCGGAGACTCGTGTGGTCACTAAGATCCAGTCCTGGATCCCGAACCTGCGTCCCTCTAGGAGGTGAGAGCTGTGCAGCCACCACAGGAGTGAGATTCTGGTCTTGGAAGACAAGGTTATCCTTTAGTGCATGTGCAGATGGGACTCAGACCACTTGTCCAACAGGTCCCACTGAAACACTCTGGCATGGAATCTGCCAAACTGAATGGCCTCGTAGGCCGCCACCATCTTCCCCAGCAACCGAGTGCATTGATGGATCGATACTCTTGTTGCTTTCAGCAGTTGTTTGACCAGGTTCTGAATTTCCAGAGCCTTTTCCACTGGATGAAAGACTCTCTGTAATTCTGTGTCCAGAATCATTCCCAAAAACGACAGCCATCTCGTCGGAACCAACTGTGACTTTGGCAAGTTTAGGAGCCAACCATGCTGCTGCAAAATTGTCAGGGAGAGTGTAACGTTCTGCATCAATTGGTCCCTGGATCTCGCCTTTATCAGGAGATTGTCCAAGTATGGGATAATCGTGACTCCTTGCTTGCGTAGGAGAACCATCATTTCGGCCATTACTTTGGTGAAAACCCTCGGAGCCGTGGACAGACCAAACGGCAGCGTCTGAAATTGATAATGACACTCCTGCACTGCAAACCTCAGTTAAGCCTGATGTGGGGGATAAATGGGAACATGCAAGTAGGCATCCTTTATGTCTACCGACACCATAAAATCCCACTCCTCCAGACTGGAGATCACTGCCCGGAGAAATTCCATCTTGAATTTGAATTTTTTTAGATAGAAATTGAGGGATTTGAGGTGCAGGATTGGTCTGACTGAGCCGTCCGGCTTCGGTACCACAAACAGGCTCGAATAAAAGCCTTCTCCCTGTTGTGACGGGGGAACCCTGACAATGACTTGATTGTGACACAATTTTTGTTTTGCGGCGCATACCACCTCCCTGTCTGGAGGTGAAGCTGGTAAGGCTGATTTGAAAAATCGGTGAGGGGGGACGTCTTGAAACTCCAGTTTGTACCTTTGGGACACTATTTCTAAAACCCATGGGCCCAGGGCCGAACGAGCCCAGAACTGACTGAAGAGCCTGAGACGTGCCCCCACCGGTGCTGACTCCCGCAGAGGAGCCCCAGCATCATGCGGTGGACTTGGCAGAAGTCACGGCCGGTGATCGTTTCCCTTTCCTCTAGTAGCAAGGAAGGAAGACTGTCGGCCCTTTCTGTATTTATTGAGCCGAAAGGACTGCATCTGATAGTGGTGTGCTCTCTTTTGTGGTGCAGGCACATAAGGTAAAAATGATGACTTACGCGCAGTAGCCGTAGATACCGAATCAGCGATGCCATCACCAAACAATACACCACCTTTATACGGTAGAGACTACATAGCTTTCTTAGAGTCAGCATCAGCGTTCCATTGATGAATCCACAATGCTCTCCTAGCTGAGACTGCCATGGCATTGGCCCATGATCCCAAGAGGCCAATATCTCTCGCAGCTTCCTTTAGGTAGACTGCTGCGTCCCTGATATGACCTAGTGTCAAAAGAATGCTATCCCTATCCAGAGTGTCCATTTCAGATGACAAGTTATCTGCCCATTTTTCGATAGCACTACTCACCCACGCAGATGCAGTGGCTGGTCTGAGTAGCGTACCCGTGGTGACATAAATGGATTTTAATGTACTTTCCTGTTTACGATCTGCAGGGTCCTTTAGGGCTGCCATGTCAGGGGACGGGAGAGCCACCTTTTTGGACAGCCGTGACAGAGCTTTGTCCACAATGGGGGGTGACACCAGTGTCAGACTGGGGCAAGAAGGGCCCACCGGGGAAATGTAGTGGTAGGGGCCCATGCTTAAGGGTGTGACAAGGCAATAGTGGAGGTGTGGCCAACCACCACAGAGTCCCGGATAACCAGTAGAGAGTGCATGGGCTGGGTCCTTTGATAAATATATATATAGTAAACACTGCTTGTGCGTGCATTGTAATGTAGAAGATTAATAACAGGAGGAAGAGGGCCCACAGGCAGTGGGGCCCACCGGTGGTTTCCCCTGTTCTCCTCTGGGCCAGTCCGACACTGGGTGACTCCCATTTTCCCTATTCCCAGAGGGAAACGGATACCCACTACAATCCTTTTGGGAATCTGAAACTTCTTGTCAGGACTTTCCCAAACCTTTTCACAAAGCGTGTTCAGTTCATGAGAGGGAGGAAATGTTACCTCAGGTTTCTTCCCTTTATACATACAGACCCTAGTATCAGGAACAGTAGGGTCCTCAGTGATATGTAATACATCTTTTATAGCCACAATCATGTACTGAATGCTCTTTGTCAGTTTTGGATCTAATCTGGTCTAATAGTCGACACTTGAGTCAGTGTCCATGTCGGTATCCGTGTCTGCCAGCTGTGCAAATTAACGTTTTTGTGACCCCGAGGGGGTCTGGACTTGAAACAACACATCCTCTACGGATTTCTTCCAAGCCTGGTTCTGAGACTCAGATTTATCCAAACATTCACCCAATCAGGCGTCGGCGGTGCCGGCAGGGTCACTCCTACAGCCGTTTGTGTCCCTAGTCTCCTTCTGGGAAGAGCACTCCGCCTCAGACATTCCGACACACGTGCACCCACCACACGCAGATACACTGGGCCTATTGGGGACAGACCCACAGTAAAGCCTGTCAGAGAGACATAGAGGGTGATATTGCCAGCCCACACCCCAGCGCCAAAACCCGGTCTGAAAACACTACAGAAAATGTCCCAGACCTGCAGCGCTTTTACAAATTCTATATATAATAAACCAAAATCACTGCCCCCCCCCCCCCCCCCCGTTTTGCACCGTTACTTGTACAGTAGTGTGAGGAAGGACCAGCGTCTCTGCAGCCTTATGGATAGAAAATGGCGTCGGGCTTTGTGCTGTGAGGGCTAAGCCCCGCCCCCGTAATGGCGTGCTTCAGACACGCTCTTTTTTAAAACTTTCTTATATACTGGCGGGGATCCGGACAGTGCCCTGGCACTTAGTCCGCTCTTGCCAGGTAGTGATCTGAGGAGGTTAAAATGCTGCCCAGGGCGCCCCCCCCCCGCTCCCTGCTCCCTGTAGTGCCTCTGAGTGTGGGGGCGTGGCCACTGTGCGGTACCTCAAAGCCGTCACTGAAGTCTTCTGATCTTCTACTCACCTGTCTTCTGACTTCTGGCTCTGCAAGGGGGTGATGGCTGGCTCTGGGAACGAGCATCTAGGCGTACCTAGCGATCAGACCCTCTGGAGCTAATGGCGTCCTGTAGCCAAAGAAGCAGAGCCTTTAAACTCACAGAAGTAGGTCTGACTTCTCTCCCCTAAGTCCCACGAAGCAGGGAGTTTGTTGCCAGCAGTTCTCCCTGAACATAAAACACCTAACATAAAGTCTTTTCAGAGAAACTCAGTAGAGCTCCTCAGTGTACATCCAGTCTGCCTGAGCACAGATTCTAAACTGGAGTCTAGAGGAGGGGCATAGAGGGAGGAGCCAGTTCACACCGCTTTGAAAGTCTTAAAGTGCCCATGTCTCCTGCAGATCCCATCTATACCCCATTGTTTCTTGAAGTGACCCCAGCATCCTCTAGGACGTATGAGAAACATTGGTACTACTGTAACAAGAACATACAGTACAGTACAGTAGCTCCATAGCACTGTAAAAAAATGTTTTTAATATCAAATATTTCCACACAAAACAGCAGATCAACAGGCTATGCGTGTGGCACCCTGCCTCTGGGGTACCCCTGATTTCATTATTTGGGCCGCCACTGACGCCAGAGCAGCCTAGTGAGGCGCCCTAGGGAAGAGACTGCGGGGGTTAATCTCCCCATCCCGGTTGCTAGGCAACCGCAGCACCAGGGTGGAGAAACCAGTGAGGCACTAGAACACAGGGCCTGTGGAAAAGGTCCCAGCAGCGCGGGAAGCCTGTTCCCATTTGGATTGGCTGCATTGGGTGCGGGAAAAGAAGAGGGAGGTCCCGTGTAAAAGGAGAGTTGCCGCGCTGCCGGAGAGGGCTGAACCTCCCAGCGTGTGGGAAAGGAGAGAGCTGTGCCATGGGTGACCAAGGAGCCGCCGCTGCGGGAAGCGGTCAGGAGGTCAAGCAGAGAGCTGGGATCCTTCCGCTGTGACTCACCTGTCAGCCGCTGCATAGCGCACCTTCCAGCCGCGACGGAGAGGAAGACGGTGAAGATTCGCGGCGTAGAGGAGGGACGAGCCGCTGTTGCACTCGACGTGCAGGGGGAGTACAGCCACCAGCCGCAGCCGTGCACTGTGAGGCCGCCGAGCCGGGGAGAGCAGACAGGCCGCTACCCCTAACCAGCAGGGAGCAGAGCCGCCCACACAGCAGCGCGTCACCCACCGGGACACGCTGCTGATAAGCAAGGAGAGGGGCCGCTAGCGCCATAGCTAAAGAGGGATCCCAACAGCCGCATTAGCACCGGAGAAGCACAGCAGCCGCAGCTGTGCCGCTACCGCCATCTACTAAATGGAGTCAGGTACCCTCCATATGCACATTTCCGCACAGCTGTAATTAAGGGAGGCACCTTACCTATGAGACAAGTCCCTTAGTGAGGGGCGCCTTCACACAACGAATCTAGCCAGCCTCTGTCTCTCGTGGGACCCTGCAAGGGGTAGCCCCGAGCTTACACCCCACGTTGTATAAATAAGACTTCCTACATTGCCTGCAGACTGTTCTCCTGTCTACCTCCTCCAAAGCCCAACTATTAACTGTATATTGCCAGCCTAGGGCCTGACTCTTAACATTCTTTTTCACAAACAGTTATTACGCTGGCCCATGTCAATTACCATCTTCAGTCTTCCACAACTCCCTCTTATATACCATATGACTTTCGTGAGCTGTCTAAACACCGATATTTATAGACTTCTCCGGATAAGGTATCTATCGCCACCTAGTGGCGTGTTAATATATTGTTGGAACGTTCCGGAACCCTCCTGGTTAAATGACATTTGGGTTTTCCTTTCTTCTTCTGAGCCCTATACAAAGCACTTATGACGTTTATGCTTATTATGCAAGTCAGGGGCGGATTGGGAACAAAACACGGCCCTGGAAAAAATTGTACTAGTGGCCCCACTTGGGCAGCACCAGAGGTGTAAGGTCTAGCCATGGGCCATGGTAGCAGCGCCCACCCCCCAAGACTTTCCAGATAGTGGGCATGTCCAGCATCAAGGAAGAAGTTAAAAAAAAATCAAATTAAATATTATGAGCACATTATATGATACACCTTCAGAATTTAGGAAACTATATCATTCTTTATAAAGATATATTTCTTGCTTATTACACCAACCGTATCCCAATCACTATTCACTCAATCTTATATGTCAGCCAAGCAGGCAGACAGAGCATACACTAGATCATCTGCAATCACAGGCTAAGAGGCAAAGTAATTTTCATATATGCAAATTATTTTGCATCTTATTCATTATGTTTATAAAAAGGACCATATATGTCCTCAAACAAAATAGGCCCCACGGGCACGTTGGCCCACCAGGAATTTTCCCTGTGAACCCTATGGCCAATCCGCCTCTGATGCAAGTGATATGTGATGACGTTTATGCTTATCAGGCAAATGATATGTGGTAATGTTTATGCTTGTTTTGCCGATGATATGTGATGACACTGTAAATGCTGATTTACATAAAGGACTAAAAGCAACACTTTAAAAAGACATTTCATACACTTTAAATGGAGCCGCTGCGGCCGCTATACTTAATTCTTAACCTACGTACTTATTACACCATTAGCGTACAGAGCCCCGTACCGTGTACGTACTTTACGTACAAACGCCGTGCTGGCTGTACAAAGTACACTCAGCGCGTACACACCCAAAGATACACCGTGAACCCTTAACAGCTATGCATGCGATAGTAATACACTTTAACCTTAGCAGGGAAAGGAAAACACAACACCAGTTTGTATTTAAAATTCCGGGTTCCAACACCACAACATATTATTACTGAAAGGGGGTTACAATAACAAAGCAATACAATACAAAAGAATAATGGCTACAGTCAATGGTACATACGTGTTTGGTTTTCACTGCGCTACCCAGTCTGGTCCTCAGTCATCTAGATAGATAACCTTTAGAGTCTTGTGTGTGACCAGGCCTGCAGCTGGCTCCTTTATACAATCTTCCAAAACTTAACACAATGGATACTGTAATCTCTTTGTCCATTGGACACAGGGATGGTCATTTACAGTACAGGAGAGGTCATAGGTTGGTTTGAATAGGTGGGCGATGTCTGTTCCAGATGCACTTGTGGGTGGTCTCCTCTGGGTTCCCGCCGCATACCAAATGTACAGTAAATACAGTTTATATCTATATTCTGCTCCTGCACATAACTATTCGCAGGAAAGTGCGATCTTCTGTAAACCAACACCAGAATATTACCCTTAAAATACCCTACAGCTGGATACCAAACACCACCTTATAACATTGTTCTGTCCCCTCCTATCCTGTAAAGGTGAATCCCTTTGTTCTGATACAATTTAAACTGTTGTAACTTGCTGGTGTGGTGCAGGGAGACTGTGTGTACATTGTACACTATTTGGATTAAATATGTAATGTGTTTTGATGGCTTTTCCATGCATTCACAAACTCTACCTTAAATACTCAAACCACGCGCTAATGCGCAGGACCGCGGGAGCGACCATATGCAAATTGCGAATATGCGCACGCATGGCAGAATAAGTACACGCACAGAGGTCATCTGTGTGTAGTTTGTACGTGATGTGTGTACTGCAATATTTTTCGACTTTGACAGTCCACCCTTTGGCAGTCACCAATAACTGCCACTATCTAATCAATAAACAGAAAAATATCTATACAATATCTACAGAAGCTTGGATGGTCGGGGAAGAGTTGTAGGTGGGAAATATATGACCTAGTGGGATAGTAAAATCATGTATGTATGAATCCATGTCTGAGGGGCATGTATCATTGTGCCGTATATTTTCTACATAAGCTTTGAGGTATTGCGAAGTATACATTAAATCCTTCTCATCCCGGATTAAGGGTCTGTAAATGGGCCAACAAACACTACTGAGCTCTTTTCGGCTTCTTGTTCCAACAAATGGGTTGCACATTTAGTTGATGATACATGGAGGAGGAAGCATATGTGAGTGCTAGTATATGTGGATATCACCTGTCGACTATGTGCGTCATTAGCTGGAGGTTGCAGAGATGAAGATAAGACACATATATAAAAATACATTCACATAAACATTTTGGGTAGGGCTGACGTCTTTTCCGGTTGGATGTATCTGGGCAGAAGGGGAGACAAAAGAAAAACGGGTGAAAGAAACAGGCCATGAAATTCATTTGCAATCCTTATAATAACACTGTCTCTATGGATGGGTCGTAGATTAAATCTGCTGCTATAACAGCGCCCTCGCTCCTTAGACTCATGAAATTTGTGCCGTGCTTGCGCCGCATTAGAATTTGAACACCTAAATATCGAACCAATAATTATGACGACTCCCAGGATACAAAGGAGAAACTTCCCCACACTCATAATGACATTTTGAGCCCACTCTCCTAAACCTGAGAACCATTTGCGTGGGTTCAACCATGAGACCCAGCCGGTCAGTTCATTACTCACAGTCGCTAAGGTAAGGTTGTGCTTCCTACTGAACTCCCACTTCAACTTCAAGATATCGTCCATCTTTTGATCAATGATCTCCGTTGGGTCGCCAGTGCTGTTTGTAATATACGTACAGCACTTCACACCATATTGAGTTGCCAGAGTAACACAGTACCCACCTGTCACGGCTGTGACATAATTAAGGACCATCCTGTGCTGAATCAGTTCCTTCTTGTAAGCTTGTAACTCCCTTCCCGTATACCTGAAGGTGTCGTCATACATCTCAGTGATATTATCTATCAAGTTCGCTAGCGCATGGATATACCTATAATTTATAGTTCCTCTGGCAGTACGGGTAATGTCTAATGCAAAAAGGAACTGAATCCCTATCTATGAGGTGTCTCTTGATGATGTGTTCGTAGTGAGTGTGAGTATAAGGAGCTTGAGCACTGCGGTGAACGTCTTTCATTTTATCATGGGTTATGGTCATGACCTCCGGTAGTACTCTCCCAATATAACACAATCCCTCTGAGCTCGGGGCAAGTCACTTGTACTCTTTTCTCCCACATATGAAATAGGCATCATCTGGGAGAACATAGGGGACAAAATATAACATCACCATATTACAAATTTTCCAAGTAAAGAAACCAATCCCTAGTTTTCCCATCTACTCAGCACAAGTATCGGGCTGGATGATATGAGCACAATACCCTGACGATACTTTTCCAACCCACATGGTCTTGCTTCCACGGGTATACCTATACCGAAAATACCTCCCACTGTTGGCTATTTGGCGTACAAGTTCAGAGTCTATGGGTATCCTATCAGCTCTGTGTGAAAAGGTCATTATCTGGTTATTCCACGTCACTTCCCAATTTCCCGGTTTTTGGTAATTGGAAATACTAAAACACAATAAGGACCTGTCTACATGATACTGGTGGAGCTTCAAACTAGGGGGCCTAGAGATATTGGATTTCTTGTCCACCGGTCTCCCACCCCGCAATTCGAGTACCTCATCTATTGCTAAAGGGTATGGTACTAATCCTGACTTACTCTGACCTTGAGGTACTTGTGAGCACACCCAGCATTCTGTCTGGTTTAAGACCTTACCCACTAGTGAGTGGTAATCACTCAACGGATGGCGGTCCATGTCGATATTAAGGTTAGACTGGCATCTCTGGATGCACCCATCCTCTACTATATTCTCACAATTCCTACAAATACAATATTCATCAGACAATAACCCTTCACAGTGCCTCTGAGCTCCCTGACTACCAGAACGCTTACTGATGTCAGCCTTTACTCGAGTGATGTGCTGCTCCTGAGATCCTACAAATTCATACTCGCCATCAGAACCCATTCCAGATCCCTGCTCGACCTCTCTGGGACCCTCACCAAAACAAACTGTCCTGATCAAAACCAGTATTACTAACAGAACCCGAAACAAAGTCTCTTGTGATCGATCCATTTCGTTAGGGGAAAGGAGGAAAATAAGGAGGAGAAAAGAAAGGAAAATGCAGGAGGAGGTGAAAAAAGAAAATGGTGCGACAACCGTTCTAGATCTTGTTGCTCTCTGTGCTCAGATGCCCTTCAACAGTCCTGCCTCTCAACTTTCCCGGAACAAACACTCCAGTGATACGAGATTCTCTACACTCTGCTCTTTGTCACGAGTTCTCTGGGTCAGCGACCTTCTTGCAGTGGGACGAGTGGACCCAAGTCTCTCTTTCGGCGACCTTCAATGCTGTCGTGCTGATTAACAAGACTTGGTATGGTCCTTCCCACCTGCCTATGAGGCAACCTGAGCATAAGAAATTTCGAATCATCACATAATCCCCAGGCTCAATGTCATGACAATTACTGTTCGGTAAATCAGGAATCACCAGCTTTAAATTTCTTTGTTGATTTCTCAGCTGCTGGCTCATCCCAACCAAATATTTCACAGTCACTTCATTATTACATTTCAAATCATCCTGGGGGTCTATCATTACATGAGGTTGTCGACCAAAAAGAATTTCAAAGGGTGATAAGTCAAGTGGAGACCTGGGAGTGGTTCTGATGCTGTACAACACTAGTGGCAAAGCTTCTAGCCACAACAATCCAGTTTCAGCCATTAATTTGCTCAGCTTGTTCTTAATAGTGCTGTTCACTCTCTCTACCTTTGCACTCGCCTGTGGACAGTACAGAGTATGCAGCTTGCTATTAATTCCCATCAGTTTGCACATGACCTGAAAGACTTCACCTGTAAAATGGGTACCCCTGTCACTTTCAATTATTCTAGGGATACCATATCTACACACAAATTCCTACACAATTTTCTTTGCAGTGAACGTAGCAGTATTTGTGGCAACAGGGAACGCTTCTACCCAGTTGAAAAATACATCAATACAAACTAACACATATTTCAAATTCCTACAGGGTGGTAACTGTATGAAATCGATTTGTGATACCTGAAAAGGTCCGTCTGTAGGAGGGATATGGGATGGCTCTGTTGGTATTGTCTTTCCAATATTCTTCCTCAAGCAAGTAAAACATGTCATTGCTCTCTTACCTGCATGAGAAGAGAATCCTGGCGCACACCAGTAGGCTCTCATCAGCCTGCACATACCCTCTTTGCCTAGATGAGTCAGACCGTGTGCCACCTCAGCTAGACTTGGAAGGTATGCTCTGGGGGCTACTGGCTTACCATGTCCACCTGTCCACAGTCCTAAGGACTCCTGGCCATACCCCATTGTCCTCCAGACTGCCTTTTCCTGTAGGGAACACAAATTTTTCATTTTAATTTACTATCGTGTGTTATCAGTTGTGTGAAGTAAACCGTCTCTGGATGAGAGGAGAGAGGGGGAAAAAATAGTAAATAAAAAAAGAAAATGTCAGGTTTGGCATTCACCAACAGGCTGTCACACCATCATGCATATCGGTGTCTCCCTTCACCAGTATTCTCATTCTCCACCCTTTGTGCAGGACCAGGCACACTGCATTAATACTGGTGTCCTTATGTCCTTATGCTGGTGAGATATACTGGATTTGGGCAGAGCTCTGAAGGACCGAGTAAGCATGTGGTATTTGAACTGTGATCAGGTCCATGTATTGTACCCTCCTGTTGGTGAACGTAAGAGATGAGGAGGAAACTTTGAAGAAAAATCACATAGAAGTTAGTAACAGGTAAGTTTATAGAGGCAAAGAGGATTTTATAAAATTTGACAACTGGATTGGGCACTATGGAGAAGTGATTCTCAACTATCTTGTTTATCCCCCTTAGATCCTGCACTAGCCTGTAACCCCTCTCCCCACTCTTTTCACAGGGAAGATGGGACTATTGGCGGTGCTGGACGTCCTGACTAGGATGCCCTGCTGTAGCAGCCTCTCTATGACGGGGTACACTCCTAATTCTACCTCTGGATTTTAAGGATACTGAGGGATTTTTGGAGCTGTCCTACCATCTTTTACTTGTACTACTACTGGAGCTACATTCGCCATCAATCCAGTGTCTTGTCCATCTTTCGTCCAAAGGGAACCCGGTATTTGTGAGATCATTTCCTCTACCTTTGATGGACACTTGTCTATAACAGTAGAATGCGACTAGGGAGGCCAATCCCGGGCCGTTTTTTCAATCCCGGGATTCGGGATTGAAAAACGGTCAATCCCGGGATTCCCGGGATCCCGGGATTGCAGTAGGGACCAGTGAAAGATGTAGGGAGCAGCGCTGGAGGGAGGGTGTAGGTAGCGGTGCGGGAGGTAGGGAGGGGGTAGGTAGCGGTGCGGGAGGTAGTGAGGCAGTAGGCAAAGGCGTGCGCAGACACTGACAGGTGGGTGCCGCTCCGGACTCCCCCCCCCCTCCACGGCACGGCATTATAGTGTTCTCTCACCTCCCCTGTCCTGGATATAGACTGCTCACCTGGGCGGCCCAGGTAAGCAGTCTATGTCCAGGACAGGGAAGGTGATAGAGCACTATAATGCCGTGCCGTGGAGGGGGAGTCCGGAGTGGCACCCGCCTGTCAGTGTCTGCGCACACCTATGGGGGTAGGTAGCGGTGCGGGAGGGTGGGTGTAAGTAGTGGTGCGGGAGGGTTGGTAGCAGCGCGGGAGGGAGGGTGGGTGTAAGTAATAACACTTACTATTAGGCGGGCGGCCGCTGCCGCCATGGACACACTGAACCCAGCGGCATTTCAAATGAAGCGCCGGCCGCCAGCCAATCAGAGCTGGCAGACCTGCAGCCAATCAGGGAAGCTGCCGCAGCAGTCGCTCCTGATTGGCTGCCGCTGCTGCGGCAGCTTCCCTGATTGGCTGCCGGTCCGCCAGCTCTGATTGGCTGGCGGCCGGCGCTTCATTTGAATTGCCGCTGGGTTCAGAGTGTCCATGGCTGCCGCGGCCGCCTGATAGTAAGTGTTATTACTTACACCCACCCGCCCTCCCGCGCCGCTTCCAACCCTCCCGCACATGCGCACTGTAATCCCTTGAATCCCGGGATTGGAGGCCCAAATCCCGGGATCCCGCCGATCCCGATCCCGGGATTGGCCTCCCTAAATGCGACATTAGCCTTTGAGGGGTGTCTAATATATCTTGCACTTCTTGAGCTTGGTTCTCAGGTATATCCAAGAAGACACCCTCAGGAGTACAATATATGATACATCGCATTTTACACAATAAGTCTCTGCCAAGTAGATTAGTCGGAGCCGATGCAGCCAACAGAAAAGAATGTTTGGTTTGCAAGGGCCCTATCGTAATCTCTGCAGGTCTACTCAGTTCCTGTTACTCCCATTGCCGAAATCATTTTTCCCGTGGTCTTTATACCTGATGTGGAATTCAACACTGACCTGGCCGCCCCTGTATCTACAAGAAATAGTAATGGTACACCAGCTACATCAACCGTGACCTCAGGTTCGCTACCAAGGCTAGCAATCAATTTCACTGGCTGCAGACTACAGGTGTGGCCCAACCCCTATTGTATATTGGGACCCTCCCGCAGCGCATTGGCAGCTACAATATGTGAGGGGGGTAGCTGAGAATTTTCAGAGGTCTGCCAATCTCTCCTTGGTGGGTACCTCCTTGTTTCCCCTGCATGTGGCTCGTAGTTTCTCCTAGGTGGTCCCTGATCCCAATTATGTGAATTGTAGTGTGATTCATATCCTGGTCTAGGGGGTCGGTATATGTTATGTATGCCTTTATTCCTACAGTCCCTTGAAAAATGTTCTTCCTTTTTACAATAGAAGCATATTATTGACCGTGACTTATCATCAGGGGTCTGGAGTTTTGGCTGATGTGGTTTTGTTGTAAGAGCATTTATACTTACTGTCATCAGCTTATCCCCCTGAGACTCCCTGTGCTTACTGATGTTCCGGTCGTGCTTGATAGCGGACTCTCTCAATGCAGCCACCGAGATACCTCTCCAGTTAGGTAGAGAGGTTTGTACCCTTGTTCTTAA